>NC_041390.1:154296043-154399767 GCF_002162155.2 Triticum dicoccoides
CGTCGCCACCACCCACCCCTTAGATCCTCGCCGCCACCCACCTTCACCGCCGCCCTTACTCTCCCCTCGCCCCCCTCGTCCTCAACCAACCTCGCCGCCCGCCCGTCCTACACCTCGGAGGAGGCCTACACCCCGCGACCCGGAGGGGTACGAGACGAGCGATGTCCAAGGAGCCCGTCATCTGCTGCGCCATGCCATGGAGCTCACCACCACCGGTGGTGATCTGCTTCTTCCTGTCCATGGAGGTGTGCATCTTCCATTCAAGGTGCCCATCTTCCCCTATCCTCTTGGATTGATTTCATTTGATCCAACGATGATGCTGATGCGTGCTTGACTCCCTTCCCCACGCAGCTGCAGCTCACCGACGAAGGTCACTTCCTCCTGAGCGCCCACACGGAGGAGCTGCAACAACCCCGGATCCGTCCGTTGGTCCTGTTGATTTCTGCCGAAGGTCGTCGGGCTTTTCAGGTACGTCAATGTCCTACTCTGGTTGCAGTTGTTCTGGTTATATTGGACTTTGCATGATTTTATCCATAGCTGACACTTTAAATCAAATCCATGATTCTGATATGTACTGTTTGTTCACATTTAAGTATAAGTTAAACAGCCATGTTAAGGGTAACCCGTGAACACTTGCTTATAAGAACGAACTTGACTTACTATATATACCCAAGTGAAGATGTAATGTTACTAATTTACTATGGCAATGGATTTTATCTATGTGAGATTAGAATTTGAGTGCCATCATTCATCTCGTGGTATCTTGTTCTCTGAGATTAGAATTAATTAGTAATAGCAGTTTGGATTGCTCTGTCTTCACAGTGGTCAAATGGACTAGATTTACAAATCAATGGTGAACATTAATCTAGTGAACGAAATAATGGAACTAAAACATGTCCCCTTTTTCTTCAGATGACATACTAAAGTAAAACCCAACTGAAGCTGAAATGTTCATGTCGAGGGATTGAACACAGCACACGCAGTTTTCTGCTCCGTTTAATATACTTGTGCATCGTGTGCTTATACTACTATTTGCTTGGTTCTTAACACAGGTGAAGTGTCCAGCTATGTTTCATGATGATTATGCAGTAATGCTCCTCTTCTTCCTCGACCACCTGAACCACCACGCCGGCGGGCTCCTGAAGCATCAACTTCAGTAACGGTGACCATCCATTCATCCATTCGTTGCTGCATCTTTGTTGATAGTTTCTGTGCAAATAATTCTTGGTGTGCCTGATAGTTATCGCTAGGCTGCAGTTGATTTGATATGACCATGCGGTGATCATTTGTCTGTTGTCACAGATATTTCATAGTCTGATTTGGACATTTATTGTACGTGATTCAACATCACCATTGATTTGTATTGTTTCACAGAGTTAATGTGGCTTGACGATGCTGCTGAACACTAAATTAACATGTCCCTGCATCTTACTGTCAACAATTTGTGCATGACTTGCCTTGGTGATGTAGTTTTACTTGCTGTGTATGCTTGCTTAGTTGTTCACTGGGCCGCTCTCTTGTATCGTTTGAGTGCGCCAATTAGTTCGGCCAGCCTCTATGCTTTATTCTGATAGCTTCTGGTTGTTATAGGTTTTGGTTATACATGCACATTTGGGTCTTAATGCCTGCCTATTTTCTCTGAAAAAACTAAGACGTGTTTGAGCTGACAACTTCCAGCGGATGTTTATTATACTATTGAGTTGAATTCATGTACTGCTAGCTGCAAGATGCTATAGTCTAGATACATAATGCAAAGTATGTTGTATTTACACACTTACATCCAACTGCAGTAGCAGCATGGGCGAGTTGAGGTGGGGGACAGAGAGGCTGTGTCGTGCGGGTTCTGATCATGTTTTAGCAGCACACTTGCTAGTGTCGATCTGAGCAAATGATGATGCAAGGCTGCTCCTCCTTGTACTACATGTCTTCATCGACTTGAATCTTTGACAGGGAGATATTTAAAGCCTTCACTTGTTCATTGTGTCATCTGCTGATTACTTCTTCTATTATTTTCTTGCAAAGCATGTAATGGTTTGGAGTAGTTGATCATGGCCTGATTGAACATTCATGTTGTTAGCATTTCTATATCTACACTATTACAGCAGCTTGTTGATCAAGCACTTCTTTCTATCTAAATGTGTGCACAGAAGTTCAGTTACCTTCTAAAAAATTATTGGTGCACTATCTATCTATATATATACACTATACACACACACACACACACACTATTACAACAGCTTGTTGATCAAGCGCTTCTTTCTATCTATATATATACATACACTATCTAAATTGTTTGCAACGGAATTATGCACATGAGGCAGGACTATACAAGTGAATTGTCACAGTAAGGTCCTTCCATGGATTTCATGTGGCTCCTTGAGTTGTAAGATGCAGCTCCAACATTGAATATATTTTGAATGCTTCCAAAGATACTCTTGGCTGTGTCCAAATCAGCCCAAATGAATTTATGTTCTTTTTACTTCCAGATTTATAGTGCACTCATACTGTCATCACATTGTGTGTTCTTGCTACATATACCTCTCTATTTGCTTAGGCAGACAACTACTTAAGTAATATGCAAACAACATCAACAGAGCTAGTGATGCTAACTCTACCTCTTGTTACAGAATCAGAATTCCTCTTGTTGCACAGGACAACTCTGTTTCCTCTTGTTACAGAATTGGAATTCCTCTTCTTGTTATGCTACTCTGCTAGAACTCTGCTTTTCTACTTGTCATATTGAATATACATGTTCTAAACATTATACAGTACTTTCGTTGTTAACTCCAAACAACTTGGGATCTTCTCTTCTGCATGCAGTAGCTGGCTTACCAGTACGCTGCCAAGGGGGCATGCCTTGCCCTGGTAGCAAGGAGGGAGTGGAGCCTATGGCAGGTCGCCGACCGTGCCTTCGAGCTCGGCGCGCCGGACGTGATCATTCTCCTCGGGGACGTCGCAGACCCAGACAACTACAACAGATTTGTTCAGGCCACAATCGACCACTACGGCCAATGTAAGTCAGCCCCTCTCCGTTACAACTAACCTGGTTTAACATATTTCTTCCACAAGCAGTCATTCATTTGGCTGTAAGATAGTTGACATTTACACTTGTATATGTTTATCAGAATATTGATACTTTGCATGCTATGAGTAAAATGCTCTATTTTCTTTCATCGCCTTTCTTGTATGAATGATTATCTCATTTTAACTTGCTGGAGAATGAAAGCATTGTACTAGCTGAATTTGTCTTATCATTCTAAAGAACTTGTTTGTTTTTTGATTAGTTTGTTCATAATATATTGGCCCCAAATTTTTTGATTCTTCTCTTCTGGTTCATGTAACAGGGCAACCGTGGAAGGCATGCTGATAGTTCATATTGTCATTCTGTTAGTCCAGTGTAATGAAGGTCATGGCCTAGTCAAGTATGGTCGCCCATTGAGTCGTGCATATGTTTAATATGATTGAAGCAGGGACCCAGTTTGTGCCGATTGTCACTGCATATGTTTAACAGTGATTCTACTTGTATATGTGTTATTACACTAGTAGAATTTGTACCTGGAGCAGGATCCCAATATTTGTAGAGATTGTAACATTGATTGTCATTGTATACAGATTGATTCTGGTTGCTGTTACTTGAAGTATTTCTTATGTTTTATGTATGTGCTGATTTAAATATTGATTATTTATTTACTGTCAAATCGAAATCAGAAGAAAAAGGCATTGACAAAAGGGGCTCACTTACTAGAACTTGACCATTGGGACCCATCTAACTAGATGAATTTTTTGAAAAAAGAAAAATAAAACTGTCTAGCCGAAAAGGCCACGGCCCAAAATTGTGAAGGCTTAATTGCTGGGCTTGGCCCATCTACCTAGCCAAAATTAATATGAGAAAAAACACTAATAGGCTGAATTAATGGGCTAGGCCCATGTAGAAAACCGAATTGGACCGGGCTGAATCTTGTGCCACATCAGCTTGCCACGCTGGATGCCTACGTGGCCTGGGGAGGTTGCTAGTGACCAAAACGCCACAGTGGACATATTTTGGTCATAAACGTTTGCGACCATTCCAGAAGAAAGGTCGCTATAGTCAGTTTACGACGCCCAGCTTTTGACCTTATGTTTTTGGTCACAAAAAGGTCATAAATGGAAATTTGTGACCATTCAGTGACCAATAGTGGTGGTCATAAATTGACATATTTCTTGTAGTGAATCAGGTACATAATCATCTTCTCTGTTTTGCACAGTGCACTACCAACCCCTATACGATGATGCACATTAAATGTTGATACGAGTTTTATGTAAACCAGAGGCTTAAAGTTGATTTTCACATTGTTTGAAATTGTGTCAATAAAGATTTTTTAAGAATATTGTTTGCTGATGTTGCCGGATGTGTGTATGAAAGATGTTTTTCCCTCCCGTTGCAACGCACAGGCATGTTTTGCTAGTGTATAAAAAAGGCCTAAAGAACCCGAAATAATTCCAAAATTTAACAGGGCACTCATATAGTTCTATGTTGCCTCTGTAAAGAAATCATGGGGGAGGCAGTGTATATCATTTCGCAGACAAAGGTGACACGTTCCCTCTCAGAACCACGAGGCTTGTTGAGAGAATCTCTGGTTTTGCAAGAAGCTTATACCAAAACTTGTCCCAATTCAGCCAAAAATTATACATATGAAAATAGGGTTTAGATTATCCCAAACATCTCACTACCTAGACCAATGTACTATGATTTGAATTCAACATAAAATGGATACAAATATTTGAATTGGAGATCATATGGTACATGTAGTTCATATGAAATATGATTACTGCTATATGCATGTTTTTTGTTATCAAGATAGTATTTAAATGATGGTATAATTTGACAACAACCGTAGTCAAATAAGGAAAATTGATTCATATTTAGTCCATATGGTAGACGACAATATATATGTTCATAGGGTGAAGTAAAATGTTCATATATGATGGAAGATCAAAATGTAGGACTACATCCATTATAAACCGCAAGGTCACCTAACGATATATTCGAATTCAACATAACGTGGATTGAAAAATTGAAATTCGAGATCCTGGCATTTGTAATCATATAAAAAGGGACATGACTCTTTCTTGTGGTGGGAATTGATTTGTTTTTTGTTGTTGTTGACGGAAGTGCGAATTGATTTGGTACTGTACATGGTAATCTTTTTCTCCCTTTTTTTACATTTTCTTGTAGTTTTTTCAATGGCATTATAGCAATATAGTAAAAGGGGACATGACTCTCTCGTGTCTTGTATCAATTTTTTTGTAGACGTTAAGTTTGTTCAGCCGAACATGGAATTCGTGCCTTGTTATCCCAAAAATTTCAACCTCAAGTATATTTTGTCTCATCTGCTGTGAAAATCCTGCGTCTTCAACCCGCGCTGCACCTTGTTATCTCGAAATTTCGATGCGCGCGGAAACTCCATTATCATCCGAAATTGGCCCCGCAGCCCAAACATGCGAAATCTTCCTTCTATCCCTTAGCCAAAAATGCCGGCTCGACGTCGCGTGGTCGAAACCAGTGGGGGTACGCTGGTAACTTACCCTACATTTCAGAAAAGCGTGTCCCTAAGCCATGGCCCCCCTACCTTCCCCTTCGCCCCCATTCATACATTGAGGCTGCCAAAACTTGTGAAACCCCACGCTCCTCCATCGGCATCCCGACCGCCGCCCAGCTGGAGACTCTTCCACGACGACGTTGTCCACTGCAATAGATCATCGTCCCTCATCCACTGCACCGGATGAGGATCCCGACCCGTCCTACACCTCCAAGGAGCTGCCCTGACATTCGCCTCGTCTATCACGCCACCTCCATCCCCATAGCACCGTCTTGACCTGCCCCACCGGAACCGCAACACCATCACCAATTCCTCCAATGAAGCCGAGGCCCACTCGGGGCCACCAAGGAGGTTCTGCACTCACCGCTGCATTTTATCTTTTATTCGATCTCACAGGGCTGCCGATGCTCGATACCGAGCAGCCATGGCGGGTCTCCATCGACGACGCCGTCGCCCGCCACTTCATCCACGACGTCTCTCCCCCATGTCATTGCTTCCTCGATGACGACTTCCATACAGGCACTAGCTGCTGCTGCTGCTCCGGCTCTCGCTCGCGCTACTGTTGCTGCTCCGGCTCTCGCTCATGTCGCGACTCTGTTCTTGCTGTTGGTCGCGCTGCTGCACTGCTCTTGCTTTCGTTCGTGCTGCTGCTGTGCTGCTAGTGCTGTCGTTTGTGCTGCTGCTCTGCTCTTGCTCTCGTTCGTGTTGCTGCTCTGCTGTTGCCCTCGCTGCACTGCTGCTGCTGCACGACGTCCGACAGCTAAAGGAGTTGCTGCTTTAGCACTCGCTCGCGGTGCTGCTGTCCGAGTTGCTCTCTGCTAGTGTGTTCCCTGCTCGAGCGATTGCTAATTTAGATCACTTCTTCTCTGCTACTAGTGCTCGAACACCCTAAACTTCTATTGCAATGCTCTACTACTAGTTCAATCAGTTTCGACAGCAAATTTTAGTTTCGCCCTAAACTTCAGATTAACGTTGTCTGTGTTGTCCTAATTCAGCCTCGCCGCCGTACACCTCACCGGAGCTGCTCCAACGACGGAACCGTCCATCACAGTGGAGCAGTACCCTCGGTGCTGTTTCTAGAGGCCTCAGATCTTCTTCCCCGCCTCCAACAGTAACACCAGCATCACCATCCTCCACGTCCAACCGAATGATGCTGAGGTCGACAAGGCTATGCCAAAGAGGTTCTACACTCCTCACATCACTTTGTTACTCTGCATTCATGTCGATCCCTCAGGGATCCTTTGGTTCAAAGCAGTTGCAAATCTAGAAATAAATGAATCATGGTCACAAAGTTAACAAGGAGAAAACTAAATGCTCTTTTGAACCACAATTTTAATCGGTTTAGCAAGATAGCCATTATATGATACTAATGTGGACCAAATCTAAGCTCACAAAATATTTCGAGGGCAGGCTTCGGCCTGTTGAAGACTACCACCACTGGTTCAAGAAAAAGTGAAGGTAAACATAGGAATTGGAAATTTTACTATGGTACTACTATTCGTGCATTGTGTTAGAAGGAATGGAGCAAAGCAAAACTGGAGGATTTTTTTCATTTGGTGTCTCTTTCAAAGAAAAAACATAGGAATTTTAACATCCACTTGGACGTCCTTTTCAAATTAATATGCATGAAGAACAGGACTAATTGCATTTCTCGCATAATAAGATTCTTAATTTTTCATTTTCACGTGGTTTGACTTTAATTTGACCATATTTCTCCATTCCTGCGTTCTTCCAATTCATGTGAACCGAACACCCAGGTTGACTGAAATCCTATGTTTGCAAATGCTCTGTTTTGCATGTGCATTCCTATCCTATTCCCATGTTTTTCCTGTCCCTACGTTTAAAGAATCCTCCAATTGTAAGGAGCCCTTACAGGTTTACTTCATTTTCAAATAGGCGTCAAAGAAAACTCTGTGTTATGTCCTACTCCTGTCGTGCCATCGTCCACCCCACCTAAAGTGCACCATCGATGTAAACATTCACTGCAGCCGAGATTCCCCCTAGAATTTCTTTTTCCGCCTCAGATCATCTTCCCCATTGCCGGCATCCACGCCAACTGCATTACCATCATCGACTGAGATGATGAACCTGAGTACCAGACACTTCCGGAAGAGAGGTCGCACTCTTTCGTCTCTTCTTACGTTATACATCGGTTTTTATTACCTGCTACTTTATTGTCTTGTTCACCTCTTAGACTCCGAGTCAGGTCCAAACAAATGTTTAAACTTGAGTTTTATAATGCCTATGTGTCGGTGTACAAAAGTAGGGGCTCTTCTTTTGACCCCTTTACTTGTGCACGGGCAGTCAGAGCTGCGCGCTGATGACCCACAAGTATCGGGGATCTATCGTAGTCATTTCGATAAGTAAGAGTGTCGAACCCAACGAGGAGCAAAAGGAAATGATAAGCGGTTTTCAGCAAGGTATTCTCTGCAAGCACTGAAATTATAGGTAACAAATAGTTTTGTGATGTAATTGATAATGAGCAACAAGTAACAAAAGTAAATAAAGTGCAGCAAGGTGGCCCAATCCCTTTTGTACCAAAGGACAAGCCTGGACAAATTCTTATATAGAGAAAAGCGCTCCCGAGGACACATGGGAATTATCGTCATGCTAGTTTTCATCACGTTCATATGATCCGCGTTCGGTACTTTGATAATTTGGTACGTGGGTGGACCGGTGCTTGGGTACTGTCCTTACTTGGACACGCATCCCACTTATGATTAACCTCTATTGCAAGCATCCGCAACTACAACAAAAGTATTAAGGTAAACCTAACCATAGCATGAAACATATGGATCCAAATCAGCCCCTTACGAAGCAACGCATAAACTAGGGTTTAAGCTTCTGTCACTCTAGCAACCCATCATCTACTTATTACTTCCCAATGCCTTTCTCTAGGCCCAAATAATGGTGAAGTGTCATGTAGTCGACGTTCACGTAACACCACTAGAGGAGAGACAACACACATCTCATCTAAATATCGAACAAATACCAAATTCACATGACTACTAATAGCAAGACTTCTCCCATGTCCCCAGGAACAAACGTAACTACTCACAAAGCATATTCACGTTCATAACCAGAGGGGTATTAATATGCATATAGGATCCGAACATATGATCTTCCACCAAATAAACCAACTAGCATCAACTACAAGGAGTAATTAACACTACTAGCAACCCACAGGTACCAATTCCAGACTTGGAGACAAGAATTGGATACAAGAGATGAACTAGGGTTTGAGAGGAGATGGTGTTGGTGAAGATGTTGATGGAGATTGACCCCCTCCCGATGAGAGGATCGTTGGTGATGACGATGGCGATGATTTCCCCCTCCCGGAGGGAGATTTCCCCGGCAGAACAGCTCCGCCGGAGCCCTAGATTGATTCCGCCAAGGTTTCACCTTGTGGCGGCGGAGTCTCACCCCGAAAGCTGGCTTATAATTTTTTTCTCATCGAAAGACTCCATATAGCAGAAGATGGGCATCGGAGGGCCACCAGGGGGCCCACGAGGCAGGGGGGCGCACCTAGGGGGTAGGGCGCGCCCCCACCCTCGTGGGCAGGGTGTGGCCCCCCTCCGGAACTTCTTGCGCTCAGTATTTTTTATATATTCTGAAAAGGACTTCCGTGAAGTTTCAGGACTTTTGGTGCTGTGTAGAATAGGTCTCTAATATTTTCTCCTTTTCAGCCCAGAATCCCAGCTGCCGGCATTCTCCCTCTTTATGTAAACCTTGTAAAATAAGAGAGAACATGCATAATTATTGTGACATAATGTGTAATAACAACCCATAATGCAATAAATATTGATATAAAAGCATGATGCAAAATGGACGTATCAACTCAAGCGAAAGCCGAAATCGAAAAATATGTCCACATGTTTAGAGATAGAGGTGTCGATAAAAATAAAATATGGACATGAGGGCATCATGATCATTCTTAGAATAGCAACTTATATAATTCTTGTCAGATGATCTCTTATGCTAGAGTAACAATTAAATCACAATTTCAAGTATGAATCATAAACTTCATTGGAAACTAACAAACAGTAATCTCAGTCATTGGAGCAATTGGAATTTATCATAACATAGGAAAGAGTCAATATAAGAGTTTTTTTAGCAAGTCCACATACTCAACTATCATATAGTCTTTCACAATTGCTAACACTCATGCAATACTTATGTGTATGGAGCTTTAATCGGACACAGAGAAAGATAGGGGCTTCTAGTTTTGCCATCCAACGTTTTACCTCAAGGGTAATGTCAACAATAATAGTTCATGAAAACTCACATCCAATTAGCCATATATACCAGGATCTTTCCAACATGTTGTGCTTATCAAAAGATAAAATTTTAAAAAGAAGGGTGAAGATCACCATGACTCTTATGCAAGGTAGGAGATAAAAGTAAAAGATAGGCCCTTTGCAGGGGGAAGCAGAGGTTGTCATGCGCTTTTATGGTTGGATGCACAAAATCTTAATGCAAAAGAACGTCACTTTATATTGCCACTTGTGAGATGGACCTTTATTATGCAAGCCGTCACTTTTATTTCTTCCATATCACACGATCGTATAAAGCTTCTTTTCTCCCACACTAATAAGTCATACATATTTAGAGAGCAATTTTTATTGCTTGCACCGATGACAACTTACTTGGAGGATCTTACTCAATCCATAGGTAGGTATGGTGGAATCTCATGGCAAAATTGGTTTAAGGATGTTTGGAAGCACAATTAGTATCTCTACTTGGGGCAAAGAATTTGGCTAGCATGAGGGGGAAAGGCAAGCTCAATCATGTTGGATGATCCATCCCAATATAATTTATCTCAGATGTAAGAAAACATAACCCATTACGTTGTCTTCCTTGTCCAACGTCAACTCTTTAGCATGTCATATTTTAATGAGTGCTCACAATCATAAAAGATGTCCAAGATAGTATATTTATATGTGAAGACCTCTCTTTCTTTATTACTTCCTATTAATTGCAATGATGACCAAAACTATGTTTGTCAACTCTCAACAACTTTTATTCATCATACTTATTATATGTGAGCTCATTACTCTCCATAAGATCCATATGATCTCTTTTATTTCCTTTTTATTCTTTCTCTTTTCTTTTATTCCCTCAAGATCATAGCAAGATAATCAAGCCCTGGACTCAACACTAATATTTATTATATATAGCTCACGGACTCGATTACAGAGAAGGATCATAAAGCAGAACTCACAACTAGATCATACTAAAACTTTATTCTACTAGATCAAGATATTATGAAAAGTACCAAACTAAAAAAAAGGTAAAGATAGAAGTGATGGTGATATGATACCGGGGCACTCCCCCAAGCTTGGCAGTTGCCAAGGGGAGTGGCCATACCCATGTGATTATGTCTCCTTCTTTGTTGGTGAAGAGGGTGTTAGTTTTGTTGATGGCATAGGCTTCTTCCTTAATTTGCGCTTGAGGACAGAATTTTGATCCCTTAGGTCATCTATCTCTTGCTCAAGGTTTAATATCTTGCATAATTCCTGTTTGTTTTCCTACAAGAGGCAAAAAGGGATAAACTCGATCTTAGGTTTCTTTGCTCTATCAGGGAGGCTTGACCTTTTGAACTCCACATGAATGTCCCCAGGTTGGGGTAATGGGACTTCATCTTCATCTGAGCTCGTCTCCTCCCTTCCCTTGGGTTCATAGTCCTCTTCTTCTTCCGTAGTCCAACCACAATGCTCCACGTCCCCATAGACCATAGGATCTACAAGATAATCAGCCACATAGCTTTCTCCTTCCGAATCCTGGGATGACATATTGCTCTAATCTGCAGCAGGGACAGCTCGAAACAAAGACAAAGGATATTTGCGTGATACGGTGGTCAAAACCTTCGGAAGGTTATATAATGAATTTTTACTGACCAAAATACGCAACATGCAAGAAAACGGAGTCCGGAAAGCACACGAGGTGCCCACGAGGTAGGGGGGCGCGCCCAGGGGGTAGGGCGCGTCCTCCACCCTCGTGGAGCCCTCGCGTCCTTCCCGGAATGCTTCTTATTTTTCTATTTTTCTAAATATTCCAAAACGGAAGAAAATTGCCATTAGAACTGTTTTGGAGTCGGTTTACTTACCATACCACATACCTATTCCTTTTTGGAGTCTGAAACGTTCCAGAAAGTGTCCCTTATGTATTCTCCGGGGTTACAGTTTCAATAACATTGGTTTCAACATTTATAGGATTACCTGAGATATAATGTTTAATTCTTTGACCGTTCACCACCTTCGGATTTGTGCCTTTGAAGTTGTTGATTTTTATGGCACCGGAATGAAAGACCTCCTCGATAATGTAAGGACCTTCCCCATTTAGAGAGAAGTTTTCCTGCAAAAAAATCTTAAACTAGAGTTGTATAGCAATACATAATCACCTACATTAAACTCACGCTTTTGTATTCTTTTGTCATGCCATCTTTTAACATTTTCTTTAAATAATTTGGCATTCTCGTAGGCTTGGGTTCTCCATTCATCGAGTGAGCTAATGTCAAATAACCTCTTCTCACCGACAAGTTTGAAATCATAATTGAGTTCTTTAATAGCCCAATAAGCCTTATGTTCTAGTTCGAGAGGTAAGTGACATGCTTTTCCATAAACCATTTTATACATAGACATACCCATAGGATTTTTATATGCAGTTCTATAGGCCCATAATGCATCATCAAATTTCTTGGACCAATTCTTTCTAGATCTATTAACAGTCTTTTGCAAAATTAATTTGAGTTCCCTATTGCTCAATTCTACTTGACCACTAGACTGTGGGTGATAAGGAGATGCAATTCTATGATTAACATCATATTTAGCAAGCATTTTACGGAAAGCACCATGAATAAAATGTGAACCACCATCAGTCAGTAAATATCTCGGGACTCCAAACCTTGGAAAAATAACTTCTTTAAGCATCTTAATAGAGGTGTTATGATCAGCACTACTAGTTGGAATAGCTTCTACCCACTTAGTAACATAATCAACAGCAACTAAAAAATGTGTGTATCCATTGGAGGCAGGAAAAGGTCCCATATAATCAAAGCCCCAAACATCAAATGGTTCAATAGCAAGTGAATAATTCATAGGCATTTCTTGACGTCTACTAATATTACCAATTCTTTGACATTCATCACAAGATACAACAAACTTACGGGCATCCTTGAAGAGAGTAGGCCAATAAAAACCGGACTGCAATACCTTATGTGCAGTTCTATCTCCAGCGTGGTGTCCTCCATAAGCTTCGGAGTGACACTTGCGCAGGATCTGTTCCTGTTCATGCTCAGGTACACAATGTCTAATAACACCATCTACTCCTTCTTTATAAAGATGTGGGTCATCCCAAAAGTAATGTCTCAAATCATAGAAAAACCTTTTCTTTTGCTGGTATGTGAAACTAGGTGGTATAAATTTAGCAACAATATAACTAGCATAATCAGCATACCATGGAGTAGTACGACAAGCATTTATGACATTTAATTGTTCATCAGGAAAGCTATCATCAATAGGTAGTGGGTCATCAAGAACATTCTCTAGCCTAGTCAAGTTGTCTGCAACGGGGTTCTCAGCTCCCTTTCTATCAATAATATGCAAATCAAATTCTTGTAGCAAGAGAACCCATCTAATAAGTCTAGGTTTAGCATCTTTCTTTTCCATAAGATATTTAACAGCAGCATGATCCGTGTGAATAGTTACTTTAGAATCAACAATATAAGGTCTGAACTTATCACAAGCGAATAAAACTACCAAAAATTCTTATTCAATAGTAGCATAATTTCTCTGAGCATTGTCTAGAGTTTTAATAGCATATTGAATAACATTTAATTTCTTATCAACTCTTTGCCCTAGAACAACACCTACAGCATAATCACTAGCATCACACACAATTCCAAAGGGTAAATTCCAATCAGGTGGCTGAACAATAGGTGCAGAGATCAATGCTTTCTTAAGTATTTCAAATGCTTCTATGCAATCATCATCAAAAACAAATGGTATATCTTTTTTTAATAAATTAGTCAGAGGCCGAGAAATTTTTGAGAAGTCCTTAATGAACCTCCTATAAAAACCGGCGTGACCAAGGGAACTTCTTATACCTTTGATGTCCCTGGGACATGGCATCTTTTCAATAGCATCAACCTTAGCTTTATCAACTTCAATACCTCTTTCAGAAACTTTATGCCCCAAGACAATACCTTCATTAACCATAAAGTGGCACTTCTCCCAATTCAAGACAAGGTTAGTTTCTTCACATCTGTGCAAAACTCATCAAGGTTTCTTAAGCAATCATCAAAAGAGGATCCGTAGACGGAGAAATCGTCCATGAAAACCTCACAAATCTTTTCACATAAGTCAGAGAATATAGCCATCATGCATCTTTGGAAGGTAGCAGGTGCATTACATAAACCAAAAGGCATACGTCTATAAGCAAAAGTACCGAACGACACGTAAAAGTGGTCTTAGATTGATCATCAGCTGACACAGGTATTTGAGAGAGACCAAAATAACCATCTAGAAAGCAAAAATGTGTATGTTTGGATATATTTCTAGCATTTGATCAATAAAAGGCAAGGGGTAATGATCTTTTTAGTAGCCTTATTTAATTTGCGGAAATCAATTACCATCCTATAACCTGTAATATTTCTTTGCAGAATCAATTCATCTTTATCATTAGGAATGACAGTAATACCTCCCTTTTTAGGGACACAATGGACATGGCTTACCCACTGACTATCAGCAACAGGATAAATTATACCTGCCTCAAGGAGCTTTAGTATTTCTTTTCTTACCACTTCTTTCATCTTAGGATTCAACCGTCGTTGGTGATCACGAACTGGTTTGGCATCTTTCTCCAAATTTATTTTGTGTTGACATAGTGTGGGACTAATGCCCTTAAGATGATCGAGAGTATATCCAATAGCAGCATGGTGCTTCTTTAGAGTTTTCAATAATCTCTCTTCTTCATGCTTTGAAAGGTTAGCACTAATGATAATAGGATATATCTTTTTCTCATCAAGATAAGCATATTTAAGAGTATCAGGTAACGGTTTGAGTTCAAACACGAGATCACCCTTGGGTGGAGGAGGATCCCCTAGGATTTCGACATGCAAATTGTGTTTCAGGATGGGTTCCTGTTTAAAGAATACTTCATCTATTTCCCTTCTTTCATTCATAAACATATCATTTTCATGGTCTAGCAAATACTGTTCTAAAGGATCACTAGGAGGCACGGCAATAGAAGCAAGACCAATAATTTCATCTTTATTAGGCAATTCCTCTTCACGGTGTTGTCTACGAAATTTAGAGAAATTAAATTCATGAGACATATCACCTAAACCAATAGTAACAACATCCTTTTCGCAATCTATCTTAGCATTAACCGTGTTCAAGAAGGGTCTACCAAATATAATGGGACAAAAGCTATCTTGTGGGGAACCAAGGACAAGAAAATCATCAGGATATTTAGTTTTCCCACACAAGACTTCAACATCTCTAACAATTCTAATGGGTGAAATAGTATCTCTATTGGCAAGTTTAATTTTGACATCAATATCTTCTATCTCAGTAGGTGCAATATCACGCATAATTTCTTTGTATAAGTCATGAGGTATAGCACTAGCACTGGCACCCATATCACATAAGCCATGATAACAATGATCTCCTATTTTAATAGAAATAATAGGCATGCCTACCACGGGTCTATGTTTATCTTTAGCACAAGGTTTAGCAATTCTAGCAGTCTCATCACAGAAATGAATAACATGCCCATCAACATTGTCAGACAAGAGATCTTTAACAATAGCAATATTAGGTTCAACTTTAACTTGCTTAGGAGGTGTATAAGTTCTAATATTGCTTTTACGAACCACATTTGAAGCTTTAGCATGATCTTTTATCCTAACAGGAAAAGGTGGTTTCTCAACATAAGCAGTAGGAACAATAGGATCATTATAAGTGACAGTCTTTTCTTCGACTTTAATAGGTGCAGCTACTTTTACTTCTATGGGAGGATGATATTTAAACCACTTCTCCCTAGGGAGATCAGCATGAGTAGCAAAAGATTCACAGAAAGAAGCTACTATTTCAGAGTCAAGTCCATATTTAGTGCTAAATTTATGGAAAACATCGTTATCCATAAAAGATTTAACACAATCAAACTTAGGTGTCATACATGACTCACCTTCGTCGAGGTCCCAATCTTCAGAGTTGCGTTTAATTCTTTCCAATAAATCCCATTTGAATTAAATAGTCTTCATCATAAAAGAGCCAGCACAAGAAGTATCGAGCATGGTGCGATTATTATCAGAAAGCCGAGCATAAATTTTTTGAATAATTATTTCTCTTGGAAGCTCATGATTGGGGCATGAATATAACATTGATTTAAGCCTCCCCAAGCTTGAGCGATGCTTTATCCTTCACGAGGCCAAAAATTATATATATAATTGCGATCACGATGAACAAGATGCATAGGATAAAACTTCTGATGAAATTCCAATTTCAATCGTTTGTAGTTCTATGATCCCATATCATCACATAGCCTATACCATGTCAATGCATCTCCCTTCAAAGATAAAGGGGAGACCTTCTTCTTAATAACATCATCGGGCACACCTGCAAGCTTAAATAATCCACAAACTTCATCCACATTTATTAGGTGCTCATCAGGATGCATTGTTCCGTCTCCTGCAAAAGGATTAACTAGCAATTTTTCTATCATACCCGAAGGAATATCAAAGTAGACATTTTCATTTTCAGTAGGTTCAATAGGTTGAGGAGCAACTCTTTGCTCTACTGGTCGGGGTGAAGATACCCCGAACAAGCCCCTCAGAGGATTACTTTCCATAGTAACAAGTGAGAGTAATTTCAGCTCACTATATAAATTTTTCCTTACCAAATTCCACCTACCAAAGGCGCTTCACTCCCCGGCAACGGCGCCACAAAAGAGTCTTGATGACCCACAAGTATAGGGGATCTATCGTAGTCCTTTCGATAAGTAAGAGTGTCGAACCCAACGAGGAGCATAAGGAAATGATAAGTGGTTTTTAGCAAGGTATTCTCTACAAGCACTGAAATTATAGGTAACATATAGTTTTGTGATAAGATAATTGGTAACGAGCAACAAGTAACAAAAGTAAATAAAGTGCAGCAAGGTGGCCCAATCCCTTTTGTAGAAAAGGACAAGCCTGGACAAAATTCTTATATAGATAAAAGCACTCCCGAGGACACATGGGAATTATTGTCAAACTAGTTTTCATCACATTCATATGATCCGCGTTCTGTACTTTGATAATTTCGTATGTGGGTGGACCGGTGCTTGGGTACTGTCCTTACTTGGACAAGCATCCCACTTATGATTAACCTCTATTGCAAGCATCCGCAACTACAACAAAAGTATTAAGGTAAACCTAACCATAGCATGAAACATATGGATCCAAATCAGCCCCTTACGAAGCAACGCATAAAGTAGGGTTTAAGCTTCTATCACTCTAGCAACCCATCATCTACTTATTACTTCCCAATGCCTTCCTCTAGGCCCAAATAATGGTGAAGTGTCATGTAGTCGACGTTCACATAACACCACTAGAGGAGAGACAACATACATCTCATCAAAATATCGAACGAATACCAAATTCACATGACTACTAATAGCAAGACTTCTCCCATGTCCTCAGGAACAAACGTAACTACTCACAAAGCATATTCATGTTCATAATCAGAGGGGCTTAATATGCATATAGGATCTGAACATATGATCTTCCACCAAATAAACCAACTAGCATCAACTACAAGGAGTAGTTAACACTACTAGCAACCCACAGGTACCAATCCCAGACTTGGAGACAAGAATTGGATACAAGAGATGAACTAGGGTTTGAGAGGAGATGGTGCTGGTGAAGATGTTGATGGAGATTGACCCCCTCCCGATGAGAGGATCGTTGATGATGATGATGGCGATGATTTCCCCCTCCCGGAGGGAGGTTTCCTCGGCAAAACAGCTCCGCCGAAGCCCTAGATTGATTCCGCCAAGGTTCCGCCTCGTGGTGGCGGAGTCTCGTCCCGAAAGCTGGCTTATGATTTTTTTTCTCATCAAAAGACTCCATATAGCAGAAGATGGGCATCAGAGGGCTACCACGAGGCCCACGAGGCAGGGGGGTGCGCCCAGGGGGGTAGAGCGCGCCCCACCCTCGTGGGCAGGGTGTGGCCCCCCTCCGGAACTTCTTGCGCTCAGTATTTTTTATATATTCTAAAAATGACTTCCGTGAAGTTTCAGGACTTTTGGAGCTGTGCAGAATAGGTCTCTAATATTTGCTCCTTTTCCAGCCCAGAATTTGAGCTACCGACATTGTCCCTCTTTAGGTAAACCTTTTAAAATAAGAGAGAATAGGCATAAGTATTGTGACATAATGTGTAATAATAGCCCATAATGCAATAAATATCGATATAAAAGCATGATGCAAAATGGACGTATCACGCGCCACGGCCACACTCAGTAGGGCAGAGGAGGGAAGCCAGAGTGAAGCCGAAGCACAAGACAACCAGGGAAACGCCAATACCAGAGATACGAAGGGCAGAAGGGCGAGGTGGAATCCTTCGGCAAGACTCTTGCTGGGGCGGCCTCCGCAGCCCCGGCAAGAGCCTTGCCGAGGCAACTTGCCTGACTCCAACGGAGCGAGCCACCCTTGAGCCCAAGGGTTCCAAACACCGCCAACAACTACATTGGGACTAGGGCTCGGGAGGCACCTCCGTAGTGGCATGCAGATCTTTGTGAAGACCATTAATACTCAAGGTCAGATGAGAACCAGAAGACGGTGACTCTCGGCAGGATCCTAGCCGAGGAAATCCACAAGACCCTTGGCAAGAGTCTTGCCGGGGACGACCGCAACGCAATGGCAAGATCCTTGCCGGACCCCCGGCAAGGCCCTTGCCGAGGGCGTCAGCAGGGCTGCATCCAGGCCCGCACCTGCCAAGACTCCACCGCTGTCCCCATGCAGCTGCCAGCTCAACCAGTTGAGTAGGCTCCCGCGTGGCAACGCGTGGCCTCTACACCGACCCAGCAAGCTCCTGCATGGTGGCATGCAAGTCTTCCCAAAGGCTCCACCACCACACCATCCCAACAGCCAGCCAAAGTGGCGCCCCGGCGCCCCGTCAGCTCGGGCGCGTGTCGAAGCCAGGCGAGGCGGCGACAGCGGGGACATGCTTCCTTGCCGTCCCTGATAAAGTGAGAGGGGCATGTCGGCAGCGCATTAAATGCATTTGTCCGATGTGCCAGAGGATAGACCTGTCCAATGTACACCTTTCCACCTCCTGTGTGCCACTGTGGCGACCCCTTTTGCCTATAAAAGGAGGCCCGAGGCGACCAGGAGAGGGATTCGGCTCTTTTGGGCAAGTTGCACCCCGTAGCTAGCTCAAGAACACAAGAACACTCAAATATATCCACCAAAGCAGGACTAGGGTATTACGCATCTTCGCGGCCCGAACCTGGGTAAACGATCCGCGTGCTTCCTGTCAGACCCGCTCTTTGCACAACCTCGCGCTCGCCTACCGTAGAAGGGATCCCAGTGACCCCATAGGTGTTGTTTCCACCGACATATCTGGCGCGCCAGGTAGGGGGCGCGCAGTCGTGAAAATCTGGTCTGGCAGTTAGCCTAGCGGTTCTTCATCGTCATGGCTCCCCAGAAGAAGGCGGCCACGGTGGTCGGTTCGTCGGGAGCCGGACGGCTTGTACCTATGAGGGCGAACAGCGGGCCAGTCGTGGACAGGACCCGAGGCACGGCCCGCAAGCACCAACATCGCTCTGGCAGTCTGAGCCTGGCGAGCGGCGTCGTTCGCTCGCAAGGCGACAGGCCGCACGCCGCAAAATCTAGAGACAAAGCTGGGCCCCCGCAGGTGGCGTGGGACCCTTCGGGGGCGTCGTCGTGCCGCCCACGGGCGGCGCAATGACCTCCAGGACGCCCACCCCAGCGCCCACAATGCGCTCTTCCCAGGTTGTGTGCGACGTGCAACGTCACCACGCCGGTGACCCTGGACACCGCCATGGGAAGAGTCATGTGCGTCATTCGCGGGACGAAGGAGGCCAGCATGGCCATCGAAGTGCTGGCGAAAATGGCACACAGTCGCTGGGCCGTGATAGAGCTCCTTCTAATGTTGTTAGAAGTCGAAGCGCGCCACGGTCCATGCAGCTTTCACCGCCACCTAGGCCAGCAGAAGCTTTGGCGCGCGCGCAACTGCTCCTCGTTTTCCCTACTGTTGCGGAGAAGCTCGACGAGTGGAGAGACACTATCCGGAGCCTCGTCGGCGTTGCCAACAAAGATGAGCCACGGCCGGCGGGGCCCTCAGGCCGGCGCTACATTGAGCCACTATGCGCCAGCGGTGGAGGGGCCGAAGGCGCCGCGGCCACAGTGCACTCTCCTCCTCCACGCCAGCCACCGCGGGTGTCGGTCCGTCATGATGACACTTGTGATAACATTTCCATAGCATCGTCCGACCCACTGATCCACCGCGACCAATGCCAGGTTCTTCGGGAGTGAGCCCATGAAGACGCTCGAACCACCATCGAGTGCTGGCGCGATACTCACCACCAGTCAGATAGGCGGGCGGGGCCCGCCATGGACCGCCCAGCGATGGGAGGCTCCAGCGGCCTACCTTATGAGGTGGGTTGCCCCGCCTTTACCCGTGACCTGCGGCAGTTCCAGTGGCCGTCTCACCGCACGTTCAAGCCCGATGTCGGTGAGAAGTACAATGGCAAGACTCAACCGTCGGAGTTCCTCAGCATCTACACCATCGCGATGCAAGCCGCTGGGGCTCGCGACGATAAGGTGCTTGCCAATTACTTCCCGTTGTCCCTGAAACCCAATGTCATGTCTTGGTTGATGCACTTGCCGGCGGATTCCATTTCTTCTTGGTCAGACCCGTGTCATGAGTTCGTTGGTGCCTTCACTGGAGGCCACCAAGCTCATAGCCAGGCATGTAATTTGCATATCATTCCTCAGAAGGAAGGTGAAAACCTGTGCAAGTACATACAGAGGTTCAGCGGAGTACAATACAACATCCCATATGTTCACCCTGCCGCTGTGATCAGCGCATTCCATGAGAATGTGCACACCCTCAAGATGCGTGAAGAGTTGGCGATGAACAAGGTCAAGGATGTGGCCGAACTTTACGTTCTGGTTGATAGATGTGTCCGGGCAGAAGAGGGGAGGAAGTACCCTGGCGAAGACACCGACACGGAAATCGACTCTACAAACGAAGACACCCTCGCCCCGACAAAGAAGGATCGGCGTCGCAATAGGAAGCAAAAGGGTAAGACCGTGCTTGCTGTTGAGGGATCTGACGACACCGGCACCGCCAAGAAGGCCAAGGCAAACGACCCCAACAAGGAGGTTGCCGGGTGCGCCGCTTGCCGGGCCTTGGCGGCTGCCGACAAGCCAGGGGGCTCCGACAAGGAGTACTGTAGGATCCACTGCACCAAAGGCCACGACCTCTAGAACTGCGGACAAGTCGAGCTGCTTGCTGAAAAACAAAAGGCCGAGTATGAGAGGCGGGACAAGGAGAAGGGCCAAGATGGCACCGAAGGATCCGGCAAGAAGCATGGCAGCCAAGCAGGTCGCCACGGCAAGGATAACCAGCAAGAGAGGCCCGCTTGGGGCCGCGACAAGAAGCAGGAAGACGATGATCACGACGAGGATGACGAGTCCAGCGAGCATGAGTTCTAGAAGGCTATAGAGGCCATGTGCGTTAATGGTGGCGCCTCGCTGCATACGTCTCACTATCAACTCAAATAGTGGGAGCGTGAGATCACAACAACGGTGCCCTCGTTTGACGCTCAAAAGCCACTGAAGTGGTCCAGGACGCCCCTCATCTTTGACGCCGGGGACCACCCTGACCACACAACCGCGGTCGGGTGTTTGTCGTTGTTGGTCTCACCAATGATACGCAACCTCAAGGTGAACAAGATGTTGGTTGACGGCGGGGCCGGTCTGAACTTGATCTCACCCTTTGTGATCAAAAGGCTGCAAATTCCCGATGGAGACCTCGAGGAGACAGGCACGTTTCAAGGGGTCAACCCGGGAAGGAGCCAGCCGAAGGGGAAGGTCACATTGCCTATGACATTTGGAGGCGAGTTGAACTATAGGACGGAGAGGATTGTCTTCGATGTGGCCGAGATCCCCTTGCCCTACAACGAGATCCTCGGCCGCCCGGCACTAGCCAAGTTCATGGCGGCGTCACACTACGCCTACAACATGCTAAAGATGCCTGGGCCGATGACCATCATCACCGTCCCCTCCGACAAGAAGGACACACTGATCTGCGCTGACCAACTCTACCGAGAAGCAGTTGCAGCAGCTACCGCCAAGGAACTTGCTCCTGCCGCTGAAGCCACGAGAGGGAAGAAGGATACCGGCAGGACCTCTCGCACCCACTCCGGCAAGTGCACCTCTTTATAGTGTTGTGCTACCATCGAGGACGTGCTAGAGAACTCCACCTAGAAGAGCAAGAAATCCAGAGCTGCACCACCAGAAACCAAGAGGGTGTCCGTTAAGGAGGATGTCACGGGAGGGGCTTTCACCATAAGCTCCACCCTTGACAGCAAATAGGAAAGCGCGCTCGTCGCTTTTCTACGGGCAAATGTCGATGTGTTTGCATGGCAAGCATCCAACATCCCCAGCGTCCCAGGGAAGTGATTGAGCACCACCTTGCTGTCTGTCCCCATGCGCGACCCGTCAAGCAGAAGGTTAGGAAGCAAGCTTTGGAACGGCAGGAATTCATCACAGAGGAGATCAGGAAGTTGGAAGCAGCCGGGTTGGTGAGAAGAGTGCTCCATCCGACGTGGTTGGCCAATTCGGTGGTGGTGCGCAAGGCGAACGGGAAGTGGAGGCTGTGTATTGATTACACAGACATCAAAAAGGCTTGTCCTAAGGACCCCTTCCCGTTGCCGCTCATTGACCAGATTGTTGACTCCACGGCCGGGTGCGATCTGCTATCATTCCTCGACACCTACTCGGGCTACCACCAGATCTTCATGGCAAAGGAAGACGAAGAGAAGACAACATTCATCACCCCATGTGGTATGTATTGCTTTTTACGGATGCCTTTCGGGTTGAAGAGTGCTGGCTCGACATTCGCAAGGGCGGTCCAAATTGGTTTTGAGCCCCAGCTACATAGAAATATGGAAGCTTATATGGATGACATAGTGGTCAAAACCAAGGACAAGGCAACCCTTGTACAAGACTTAGAAGAGACATTTGTGAACCTACACAAGATCAACCTCAAGTTCAACCCTGAGAAGTGTGTATTCAGCGTTCCGTCCAGCAAACTTCTCAGGTTCTTCATGTCGCAGCGTGGGATCAAGGCAAACCCGGAAAAGATCAAGGCTATTGAGCAGATTGAGGCGCCCAAGCGGATCAAGGATGTGCGTCGGCTCACTGGTTGCGTTGCCTCCATGAGCAGATTCATCTCCAAGTCCGCTGAGTGTGCCCTTCCCTTTTTCAAGATCTTGAAGAAGGCAGGCCCAATGGAGTGGACCCCAGAGACCGAGGCAGCGCTGCAGGATCTGAAGAAATACCTTTCCTCTACACCAATACTAGTTGCGCCTAAACCACAAGAGCCGTTGCTGCTATATCTCGCGGCGACGAATCAAGTGGTCAGTTCCATACTAGTGGTGCAGAGGGAGGTCGGTAAAGAGGCGGTGGCGATGGCGGGTCTGGCGGATGGCAAGCCAGAGATTCCCCTGGCAAGGACCGATGCCGGCAAGGAAAGGCCCCCGGCAGAGTCTGACGCCATCAGGACATGCCCCATGAAATCAAATGAGGTGGTGTAGAAGAAGAAGATGATGCAGCACCAACTTTACTTTGTCAGCTCCCTCCTACAGGGGCTAGGTCAAGGTACTCTGGTGTGCAGAAATTTATCTTCGGCCTCCTTATGTCCTCGAGGAAGCTGCATCACTACTTCCAAGCACACGAAATCACCATCGTCATCCGCCTCCCATTACAACGGATACTGCACAACCCAGACGCAACCGGAAGGATTGTGGAGTCGGCCTTGGAGCTTTCGAGCTTTGGTTTGAAGTTTGAAAGTACTTCGACAATCTAGAGCAAAGTCTTGGCGGAGTTCATTGCAGAATGGACCTCAACGCCTGACGAGGAAATCCCGGAGACCACCCTCCCCAGCAAGGAAGCAAGTCACAACTAGATCATGTACTTTGACGGGGCTTTCTCGCTGCAAGGCGCCGGTGCTGGTGTGCTGCTCGTCGCACCCACCAGAGAGCACCTTAAGTATGTAATCTAGATGCACTTTCCCAGGGAGATGTCCACCAACAACATTGCTGAATACGAGGGGCTGCTTGCCGGCCTCAGGATCGCGGCAGACCTCGGGGTCAAAAAGCTCATCGCCAGGGGCGATTCACAACTTGTCATCAGACAAGTTAACAAAGATTATCAGAGCCCATAGATGGAGGCCTACGTGGATGAGGTGAGGAAGCTGGAGGAGCGCTTTGACAGTATACAAGAGGAGCATGTTCCCCGAGAAGAGAACGACATCGCCGATTACCTGTCAAAGCGCGCTGCATTCAAGCTACCTGTGGAACCAGGTACTTTTTTGCTTTGACTAACTCAACCATCTGTCGAACCATCGATGGAGCAGAACAAACAGAGGAAATCAGGCCCCGAAAAGTACTTTCCCGTTGAGCCCCCAGGGGCCGCCGACAAGGATGTTGCCGCGGATCCTGAGCCTGCCGAGGGGTGACTGACTCTGGCGGGCCGTCAATCCCTGGCCGTAGAGACGGCCGCTCCCATGGCAGAAGAAATGCCTTTGGTCCTTGCTGTCGAGCCCCAGGCTCCGGCATGGGCATAGCATATCGTCCAATTCCTCCAAACATGGGAGCTTCCTGAGGAGCAGGAAGAAACGGAGAAAGTAGCCTATCGGTCTGCCATGTATCAGTTCGTCGAGGACGTCCTGTACAAGAAGAGACCGGACGACGTGAAATTGAAGTGCATCCCCCGAGAGGAAGGACTGGAGCTGTTGGCGGAGATAGACAGAGGCATATGTGGCTCCCACATAGGGTCAAGGGCCCTTGCCGGCAAGGCATTCCGTTAGGGTTTCTTCTGGCCCACTGCCCTCCACGATGCAATGGCACTAGTAACCAAGTGTGAAGCGTGTCAGTTCCATTCAAAGAAGCTTCATCAACTAGCTCAAGCACTTCAAACAATTCCTCTTTCCTGGCCATTCTCGGTCTAGGGGCTCGACATCCTGGGCCCTTCCCCCGCGCTTTCGGGGGTTTGAGTACTTGTACGTTGCGATCGACAAGTTCACAAAGTGGCCAGAGGTGGAAGCAGTGAGGAAGGTGACAGCATAGTCAGCTGTCAAGTTCTTCAAGGGGCTAGTGTGTCATTTTGGTGTGCCAAACAGAGTCATCACCGACAACGGCATGCAGTTCACAAGCCACACCTTCATGCAATACATCCAATACCTCAGCAGCAGGGTCTGTTTCGCTTCCGTGGCACACCCACGGAGCAACGGCCAGGCGGAGAGGGCAAATGCTGAAGTGTTGCGAGGCGTGAGGACAAAGACTTTTGACAGGCTGCACAAGAGCGAAAAGCGCTGGATTGATGAGTTGCCGGCGGTTCTTTGGTTGATCAGAACGACACCAAATCGAGCCATCAGCCAGACACCCTTTGCCCTAGTTTACGGGGAAGAAGTAGTTCTCCCCATGGAACTCATATACGGGTCACCTTGAGTGCTCGCTTACGACAAGCTTGAGCAAGAGAAATTGCGGCAAGATGACGCAACGCTCCTTGAGGAAGTTCGTCTTCGGGCGGCTGTGAGAGCAGCACGCTACCAACAAGCCTTGCGCCACTACCATAGCCGCAAGGTTCATGCCCGAAGCTTTGAGGAAGGCGACCTTATTCTTCAGCGCGTTCAGTCGGCCTAGAATTCCAACAAGTTGACGCCTAAGTGGGAAGGCCCTTATCGGGTAATACGAGTCACCAGGCCTGGCGCAGGCCGCCTGGAGACCGAAGATGCAATTCCAATGAGCAACTCCTGGAACATTGAACATCTTCGCAACCCCGACAACCCACCTTTTGTACAAGCCTTGCCGGCAAGGCATGTAACCCTCTGTACAAAGCCAGGCGCAGACCTTGAGCATAAATAAATGAAGCACTGGCGCCCTAAGTTTTAGCATGCATACTAGGTTAAGTCTCTCCCTCGGTTAGGGTTGGTAGTGCCACTACAAAAAAAATACACTTCCGTGATGATACGTGTTTGTCACAATAGGTCGCGTTTTTTGTCATGCATGTACATCCATGACAAATTTATGACAGAATCAAGATAGTCATACATGTGCTGTCGTAGAAGTGTTCCATGACATTACCAAAATTATCATCACGGAAGTGTCCACTTCCATGACGATAAATCGCGCGTCACAGAAGTGCTTTCGTCAAGGGTGACCGACATGTGGCATCCACCGTAACGGAACGCCGTTAAGCTATCAGATCGGGTTTTGGATCCGGTAACCCGTTAACAGCCCCGACCAATGGGGATTTTCCACGTGTAAAATCATCATTGGCTGGAGGAGACACGTGTCAGGTCCGCGTTGGCACAGGTGTCACTCATCCAATGGGCGAGACGCACCTATGATATGTTGACACGTGGACTGGCCCATCAAGTTTAAATGGGCCGGCCCAACTGAAGGCCCACAAGATTTTGCGGACCATAATGGGCCAGCCCAGCTAAAGCCCCACGAGATTTTGCAGGCCATAATGGGCTGGCCCAGCTAAAGGCCCACAAGATTTTGTGGGCCATAATGGTCCGGCCCAGGTAAAGGCCCACAAGATTTTTGTGTGCCATAATGGGCCGGCCCAGGTAAAGGCCCACAAGATTCTTGCGGATCATAATGGGCCAGCTCAGCTAAAGGCCCACGAGATTTCGCTGACATTAATGGGCCGGCCGAGCTGTAGGCCCACAAGATTTTGAGGACCCTAGTAGGCCGGCCCATTAACTAGCTGCCATGTTTTGGGCCAAATGCCGACCCATATTTGATCCGATCCATTAATGGCCTGCCACGCTCCGGGCCTAATAGTGGCCCATATGAGATCCGGCCCATTAAAAGCCTACTATGTTCTGGGCCAAATTACGGCCCAGATCAGGTCCGGCCCTTTAAGAGGCTTTGGGCTCAATTATGGCCCATATTAGATTCGGCCCGTCAACTGGACACTATGCTTTTGGGCCCACTTGCTAAAGGCCCACTTAGTAATTCGGCCTGATATTAGTTTTGGCCTGTTAAGGGCCTGTTTAACATTTCGGCCCTATATTAATTTCGGCCTGTTAAAAGCGAGTCATATAGTTGGGCCTAACTACGGCCCGGTTTGCATCCGGCCTGCTCGCAGCCGATATCTGATTGGGCCAAACAAGGACCGAGACAATTTTGGCCTGTTAAAAGCCCGTGATTTGATTCGCACAATCATGGGCCGGGGTTCATTTCGGGCTGCTGCCGGCCCGTGAGCTATTCGACACGTTTCAGGCCCAACCTACATCATGATTGCATGACGGCCCGATTATGTACCATAATTTTATGGTTTGGCCGGTTTACTGCCAAGACAGGATATATATACAGTAAAATAACTGCAGCATCGTGAATAAGAAAAAACCTAGACTCTACAATAAAGAAATTACGTCATATTACATCCACTGGGCATCAAAGTTCGCCACTATGATAATAAAGCACAAGTAGACAACAGATTACATACACTGAGCATCAAAGATCGCCAACAGTGCAAATAAACACGCCGACAAAATAATATACAAAACCGACAGCACTTCAATAGAGTTCAAGAAAGGCTAGCCCTGCTGGGGAGCTGCAACGCAAGCAGCTGAGCAAGATGATGAGACTGCGCTTGTTCAACACTTATATCTTCCTCACTCTGAAAGATAAACAAGCAGAAAGATGACAGGTTTTGCACATAAAAGTATCAGTGCTGACAATTCATCACATTTCTTAGTAACGAATAAAGTGACACAGTTTAAAATTGCATTAACACAATATGGTATTGTTCAGGTCAAGACATGGCAGGAAATGACATTGTGAAGGAGTTGGTAGCTTCACGACACCACTGGATTACAGATCAAGAACTCATAAGTATCAATGGTTAGTGTGCTGTCAATTTATACCATTTCAGATTGGCAAATAAAGAGACGGTTTAAATAATAGTAGAATGATATGACATTGTTCATAGTTAAGACATTGCAGAATATGACATTGTGCTGTAGTGGGTAGGTTCACCACACCACTGGATTACGGATGAAGAACAGAAGCATACATGCAGTGCAAAAGAAGATCACTTGCTCTGTATATTTTAATTTACATGGTATGAAGAAGGAACTTGGTTGTACAACCGAAAACTTAAATTGAGAAAGGGAAAACTTTTGTTTATGAACTACATAATAAACTTTAAATAAGCAATTTGATGCAAACACAAAAAATAAACAGCTGTTGCAGTCATGCCTAACCAAATATATACAACAAAGTTTGAAGGCTTGAGATGGACAAACATACATTATTGGTGAAGACAACCTCTATAAAGGCCTTGTCCATGCTGATGGGGGTGGGGGGCAATTCAAGAAGTTTACCACAGAATCTTCTTTAAATGCATTGCCTTTATTCTACATTTTGTTAAGAGTAAATATAGATGTGATAATATACAAAAAAATGGAGAATATTTAAGATAAGATGAAGAGTGATGCTACATAACCAAGTAGCTATAAATGTAAGTGCAGCGATACAGGCAAAAGGTACAGCCAAGAGCAATGCACGACTAAACTTCTTCAGTACCAACCTTGTGGTAAGAGTAAATATAGATCGGATGTGTAGAAAATGGAGGGCAAAGGAAAATAAGTTGCAGAGTGATGGTACATGAACAACTACCTGTCATTATAAGTACACATATAAATGACAACATGTACTTACAAGAACAATGCAGAGCTAAAAAACATTGGCATTGGATATATTCTACACTAATGTAACCATTCATACAGATCAGATAATTTGGAGTGAACAATTGATAAGCAAGCTATCATGCATACTGCTGTCACATAATGAACCGGGTATGTATGCAAGTATAGTGATACAGGACAACAAGTACTAACAAGAGCAAAGCAGCGGGCAACATATTTGCGATATCCTGTCGTTCTTGTCAAACCGGAATTCTTCTTCGAGCAGATTTCCTGCAAAAAAGATTTGTAAGGCACATGCAGAAAAGTAGAAGTTCAAATTGTCATGTGATTTCATAGACAGTACCTCATCCTGGGAACGAGACCAGTGCATAACAAGGTTTTTCCATTCAATGTCTTCTAAATTTAGCACAGGAGACTTCACCGGAAATTCGTTTATAGACATGCCATCAAAGTGTGATTTCCTCAGGTAACACCGATACTGCTGCAATGCTTCCTTGAAAAGCACAAGCAAGCTTTGCTCGTCATGACTATCCAGATTGACCCTCGCCTAGTTACAACAATGGAATGTAAATCATTGATGTGTTCAATCAGTAGAAAACAGGAAAATAATAACCATGAATAATAGCACTTACATGTAAGTTGGACAGGAAGATGTGAAAATGGTGTTTGTCTTCACAATGATCTTCCCATGATGGGAATATATTCACATAGTCCCTAACAACATTCAAAGCATTGTCTTTTAAACTGGGATTAAATGGAATGGGGTTCCAATTTGCAAGAATTGGCCGTCTCTGCAGTTGGGATAGGTCTTTGTCGGTGTTCTGGGAACGGGGGTCCCCAGACTTGCCTGCCTGCGGCCTGCGGCGTGGCTCAAAAGGGGGCCCAGCGCGGCCCATCTTCATCAACACAGACCCAAGACCCTCGTGAGGGGCGAAGCCTCGCGGGGCGGACGACATGGAGCTTCCTCAGGCACGGCCTCATCAGGCCGGCTCGCGAGGAGGCGGAGAGATCAAGGCGGGGTACCTCACGAGGTGCCCGTGACGCAAGCCATGACGACCGAAGGCGCCAGGCGGGCGCAAGCCGCGCAGTGTTCTCCTTTCCTCTTTGGTGCAAAGGGAGCAAGCGCAGGCGAGAGCATCAAGCAAAGGCACCCGTTTCGCTGCAACGAGACCAAGACTAGTCCAACGGCAGGGAGGAAGTCATTGTGGAGCCCTAGCCAGCGTCACCACCAGAGTCTTTGGCAGGCGAGGACCAACTTTAGTCAGGATAAGTGTACCAGATGTTCCCCTTCAAAATGGCCAATTGTTGGCGCCCTTCCTGCTCAATATTTGGGAAGAGGCCTAGGGCCTTTGCCTATAAATAGGACTAGCCACCCACAGGGAAGGGAGGATGGTATTCAAGAGATAGGAGGGCGATCAAGAGATAGGACCGGGACCGAAATCGGAGAGAGAATCGAGAAGAGAGAGAGAGAGAAGGGTGATTGAACTCCTCCCAGCAGTTCATCGCCCTAGCCAAGAACAGTCCCTCGCGAGGCTGTTCTTCCTTGTATTTCTCATCATCATCAACCCAAGAGGCAATCCACCACACCACACACTGGAGTAGGGTATTACACCACAACGGTGGCCCGAACAAGTATAAACCCTGCGTCTCTTGTGCTATTCTTTCCATAGCTTAGATCTTAGCGAGGCAGAGGGGTGCAGGTAGGTAGAAGGCGAAATCTCCGCGCGCACCCCAGTGTTCGAACCTCAAGTGTCTGCCGGAACCCGGAATCCAACATTTGGCGCGCCAGGTAGGGGTGCGCCGGAATTCGTCTTCCACTACCCTGTTCTCCTCCGACCATCGCGTCCATGTCTGACGCTCGTCGGGCCCGCGCCGAGCGCCGGGCCGCTCTCGCTTCCCGCGTCGCCAAGACGGCTCCTGTCGGCGGGCGTCCTCGCCGTTCCCCGTCACCTGCCGACAACGCCGCCACCGGCCCAGCGGGGGACGAGCAGCACGTCTCAGCATCCGTCCGTGCGGCAAGACGGCTGCACCGCTACTCCCTCGCTCACCCCAGCTGGTTCTTCGTCCCGCGCGCTCCGCGCACCCATGGAGGCTCAAGCTGCGCTCATCGCGGCAAACGAGCTCCTGCGCTACCGTCCCGTTGACGACGTCTACAAAGAATGGCTCGACCGCGTCACCAAGCTCGTCCGCGCCGCAGGGGGCTCTCCTGCACCGTCCGTTCCGCTGCACCACACCCCGCCCCGCGCGGGCGACGAAGCTCCGGCGGCGCCCCGGCCGCCTCCTCCTCAAGAAGGCGCCATGGCTCCAAGGCGCGTGGCCCCTGGGCGGAACCCGCTCCATCAGGTGCCAGTGCGTCAAGAGCAGAGCTGCCAAGAAGTCCCTCGCCCGCGAGAAGCTGCCCGGGCGCTCCCTACTCCAGCACGTCGCGACCATGCTCCTGCTCCCGCACGTCAAGACCCCGCGCTGCTCCCAGCTGCAGCGCGTGGGGACATGCAAGACCAAGCTCTCCGTCACCCAAGGCCTCCCATGGCCACAGCAGGCTACCGTGCCTTCACCACCGAGCTATGCAGCATCGCGTGGCCCGGCAAGTTCAAGCCAGACCGGCCTCCTCGTTACGACGGCACGGCCGACCCTGCGGAGTTCCTCCAGCTCTATGAGCTGGGCATCGAAGGTGCCAACGGAGACGAGAAGGTCATGGCGAACTGGTTTCCCATGGCACTCAAGGACGGGGCCCACACCTGGCTCCTGAACCTGGCTCCAGGCACGATCTCCTCCTGGGACGAGATGCGCACCCGCTTCATCGCCAACTTCCAAGGTACTCGCGACCGGCCACCCGCCGTGAGCGACATGCGCCGCATCAAGCAACAACCCGGAGAGACCCTGCAGAAGTACATCCAGTGCTCCAACAACGCATGCCTCAAGATTCCCAAGGTGACTGAGGAGGCCATCAGCTCAGCCTTCTCCGACGGCGTGCGCGATGTCAAGATGAAGGAGGAGCTGGCGATGCATGAAGACCTATGCACTTCCTTGGAGTTGTTCAACTTGGCAACCAAGTACGCCAGGGCTGAGGAAGGGCATCTCTCCCTCCTCGAGCTGCCTGCCACAGACCCAGAAGAGAAGAAGCCCAAGGCCAAGGATGTGAAGCGCAAGGGGGCTGCCGTGCTCGCGGTAGAACCAGACACCCAGCGGGGCAGAGATCAGCCCGAATCTTCCAAGGGCAGTCGGTACTGTGTGTACCACGACCTCCACACCCACAACACCAATGAATGTCAAGAGCTTCGAGCCGTGCGAGAAGGAAGGATCGGCCGTCGCCCGACCGCGGTGACCGGGGCTACGGCCGAGGAGGAGGAAGGAACGCAGGATGCTGGGAAGACCGCTGCCCGCGCCAAGGGTGGCGCGATCAACCTCGCGAGGATCACTGGCAAGACCCGCCTCGCGAGGGAGACTGGAGGAATCAGCCTCGCAAGGATCGCCCGCAAGGCAACGCAGGCCTCCCTCCGCTACCGCCGCAGCCAAGAAGAAATGAGGACCGCCATCAGGACGAGACGGCTGGGGGCTTCCAGGAGCCGCGCACGATCGCCTGCATCCTGGAAGGGGCTCAAGCCCTAGCCTCTCAATGCATGTTCAAGCAGTTCGCCCGCGAAGTGAATGTAGTCCTCCCCAAGCTGGAAGCCACACGCCCTCTCAGGTGGTCGGCGTGCGCCATCACGTTCAACTCAGCAGATCAGCTCAAGTGTGTGGCTATAGACGGAGTCCTCCCAATGCTTTGTTCCCCAATCATCAGCAACGTGGTGGTCACCAGGACCCTCATCGATGGCGGGGCAGGGCTCAACGTCCTGTCAGTGGAAACATTCAACAATCTCCAAGTGCCCTACAACCAACTTCAGCCAACCAAGCCTTTCTCCGGAGTCACCGACGGCTCCACGGTCCCGATTGGGCAGGTCCGCCTCCCTGTCACCTTCGGGGCACGCGACAACTATCGCACCGAGCTCATCGACTTCGACGTCGCTCACGTTCGCCCTCGACGTGGGCGTACAAGGGAAGCGGGAACCCCTTCAGAGCCCTCGATGTGGGCGTACAAGGGAAGCGGGAACCCCGGCGGTGTCCGCTCACACCAGGGCCTCGACACCACCTGATGGCCCCCCTCGTCCCGGCCGCGGAGGGCAAGCCGTTTCTTCGGCGGGAGCGGGTCTGGTTCCTCTCGGGGAGCCTTTCCCTTCTCTGCCGTCGAGAACCGGCGGATTGGAGCCATCGTAGCAAGACGGAGCAAGGACCGGGAAGAAGGAGAAGCAAGAAGGGATGGACTGGAAGGGCGCGCGCCGTTCCGTATTTATGGCCGGCGAAGGCCAACCGCCGACCTCCACGATCACAGGTAATCATGACCCGCTTTGCATGCAGGGACTTTTCCAATCCATGCAGTTGCCGATGCGCCATGGGGAAGTGGAGACGCCCACGTCCAATCAACCGCCACGCGGCGCCCAAGGCCGCAGGCTGTTAGGGCCCGTGGCGCTTTGCGCTTGCCCTTTCGCCTCCCTGCACGGCCAAGTCCGGGCGCGCCTTGGGCCCGGGGGCTACTGTCGGTGTTCTGGGAATGGGGGTCCCCAGACTTGCCTGCCTGCGGCCTGCGGCGTGGCTCAAAAGGGGGCCCAGCGCGGCCCGTCTTCATCAACACAGACCCAAGACCCTCGCGAGGGGCCAAGCCTCGCGGGGCGGACGACATGGAGCTTCCTCAGGCAAGGCCTCATCAGGCTGGCTCACGAGGAGGCGGAGAGATCAAGGCGGGGTACCTCACGAGGTGCCCGTGACGCAAGCCATGACGACTGAAGGCGCCAGGCGGGCGCCAGCCGCACAGTGTCCTCCTTTCCTCTTTGGTGCAAAGGGAGCAAGCGCATGCGAGAGCATCAAGCAAAGGCACCCGTTTCAGTGCAACAAGACCAAGACCAGTCCAACGGTAGGGAGGAAGTCATTGTGGAGCCCAAGCCAGCGTCACCACCAGAGTCTTTGGCAGGCGAGGACCAACTTTAGTCAGGATAAGTGTACCAGATGTTCCCCTTCAAAATGGCCAATTGTTGGCGCCCTTCCCGCTCAATATTTGGGAAGAGGCCCAGGGCCTTTGCCTATAAATAGGACTAGCCACCCACAGGGAAGGGAGGATGGTATTCAAGAGATAGGAGTGCGATCAAGAGATAGGACCGGGACCGAAATCGGAGAGAGAATCGAGAAGAGAGAGAGAGAGAAGGGTGATTGAACTCCTCCTAACAGTTCATCACCCTAGCCAAGAACAGACCCTCGCGAGGCTGTTCTTCCTTGTATTGCTTATCATCATCAGCCCAAGAGGCAATCCACCACACCACACACTAGAGTAGGGTATTACACCACAACGGTGGCCCGAACCAGTATAAACCCTGTGTCTCTTGTGCTGTTCTTTCCATAGCTTAGATCTTAGCGAGGTGGAGGGTTGCAGGTAGGTAGAAGGCAAAAATCTCCGCGCGCACCCCAGTGTTCGAACCTCAAGGGTCTGCCGGAACCCGGAATCCGACAGTCTTCGGCCGGTGGACTTGCTGTACTTTTTGCTGGAATGGGATTTTTCTGTGGTACAGCTGGTGCTATGGCAAATGAAATCGGTATACCTTTTGCTGGAGTGCAGGTCCTATGTGGTGGCGCTAGTGCTGTGGCCAGTGAAGTATGGGTACAGTCTGCTGGAGTCGGTCCTACGTTTTGTGTCACTGGTTGTACAACCAATATAAGTGGGGTGATGTCTGATTTCTCCGGCACCACCACATTTTTCAAGGACTTTGCTGGTGCTCCTTCAGGTTCGGCAATCACCCTCTTCCTTTTTGATGTCCGATGCACAAGAACAACATTTGAGTGGAAAAACATGGTATAACGACAGATGGAATATATATTGATAATGGATGGGCATGGCATCTCGACATATATGATGAGTAAACTAAGCAGATGGCGGTGCAACAAAGTAGAAGAAATGCAAGACAACATATGCAAGATACCCGCAATCAATAAAATATTGCCAAATTAGAACAGACACCTTGATGGGTGAACAACACATGCCATCTGCCTTTGACTCCCCGAGGTTAGAATAGTCATTAGGATCATATTCTGAACAAGAATCAACAGGTGGGGAGTGTATGAGTTTCATTGCATCCAGAATGGCACTCAATGCCTTGGTGCCAATTTTGTAAGTCATTGCAGTGTTTAGCTTCAAGAGTGGACTGCTGCTAGTGCGACACAAAGCAGCTACACAGATCATAGTGTAGATATAACAAGAAAACCTTAAGCATCAGAGTAAAATCAGCAAAGTGGAACTTGCTGGAATATATGTGCTAGTATTGTCGGTACGGCTAGAAAGGCTTCAGATACCAGCTCTCTTCAAGTGAAGGTGCGGTACTGTTAATATCAATGTAACTCTCAAAGGCTACACAACTCCCCGCATTTCCTTGCTATTCTTATAGGATTCAAGTGGGTAGGCCACTACAAATCCTATTCCTATGTTTACAAGATCCTACGAACCAAAGAGGCTCAAAGTGTCCATCACAACCGACCATATAGACCTCTACACTGCAAATGTCCCTCCTCATCTTCAGTACAAGGAACATACTGTACTACTATCATACTCCCTCCATTCCAAAATATAAGTCTTGGTAGAGATTTACACTATGGATCACATACAGATGTATCTAGATACATTTTAGAGTGTAGATTCACTCATTTTGCTCCATATGTAGTCCATGGTGGAATCTACACAAAGACTTGTTGTAGCGACCAGACCTCAAACGGTCCAATCTCTGTGCTCAGGTGTCATCCCTGGATCAGTAATGCTGACACCACACAGTACTTGAAGGATTTATAACAGAGTAGCAATCACACACTTATTACATCGAGTGTCTCAAAAGAGAACTTATTACAATAAATATGGCTTAAGGCCATCTAATAACGATAACAGCAGAAGGCTTGGAAGATAAGTGAGTCCATCAACTCCAACGGCATCACTGAGTATAGAACCACGACCTAAAGGCACCTTAATCATCGTCTAAAAAGTCTGCAACATTAACGTTGCAGCCCGAAACGAGTCAGCACATGGACTATGCTGGCAATGTAACACATAGAGAGCAATAAAAGAATAAGGCTATTCTATATGCATATTTGGCTGGTGGAAAGCTCTATGATTACAGTTTTGTGTAAAGCCAAATTTTCCCTACGGCAAAGGAATAAATTTTATTTAACTATCATGGTAGTTGTTAAACATTGAGAATGGTTGACAGCATTCTCAATCACAATTAAGAAACATCATCATTGAAAACCCAACAAAATTATTTAGAGTAACATGATGAGATTCACATGATAATCCAGGTACTAGATACTCAAGATGTCCATTACTGGGGACACGGCTAACGATGATTACTTTATACACTCTGCAGAGGTTTGTGCACTTTTCCCCACAAGACTCGATCTCCTCCGTTGGAATTCTCGCACTACATGGTGTTTGAGAAACGGATGACAGAGACATAGTCTTTCAGAAGCGCTAGCACCTTACGATCGGGTAGACCATTACACCTAATTTCCCCTACATCTGCTAGTCTACCACTGTAAGAGTTCACATGACTTAATCAACTATGCTAGAGCCCATAATAGCTTGTGGCTGCACACGGAAGTTTCTAGCATGAATAATCTCATGATCCCTTTGAGCCTGGGTGGCGGTCCAACAGAAAACAGGCAATCGCTGGAATACCCAGGTGCCTCAATCCACCCAGATTTGTATTTAAGTTGCCACCTTAGATAAACCATTAATTTAACAAGCTCACATATGTCATGGATTTCACTCACCCAATCCACGTCTACTAGCATAGCATGGCATAATAAGCAAACGTAGAAGTAACTCCCAAAGGTTTGATAATAAACAGGTAATAGGTACTACCTCAACTACTTCCTAAACCCACAATTTAATTAGATCCTAACCATGCAATGTGTGAGGATTGATCTAATGCAATAAAACTGGGTAGTAGGAGGTATGATCAAAGTGTTACTTGCCTTGCTGATGATCCGGGAAACCTAGCGATTCGAAGTAGCAAGCGGCGCACTCCGGGTACTCTATCACAAAAAAACAAGCATACAATAAATACTCAACTAATGCACAGGTAAAACTCAAATCAGAGATCTAACCAGAAAGTTCAACTTAAGAACTCCGGTTGGCAAAAAGAATCAAATCGAACGAAGCAACGAAAGACAAACGGCAAAAGAAACAAGCTTCGTTTACTATTCTAGATCTAGGGCAATTTTTACAGTGGCAAAAAATTGTTTGAGTTGGTCAACGGAAAGAGGGTTTCGAGACGAAACTCCAGGCGCTTGAATCGCCTGATTCCGATAAACGAGCGAAAAGTTATACTAGAACAAAAAATGGATCAGGAATCGCGATCAGAAAAATCGCGGATTTAATCTGAGAAAAAGAAAACGACGAACAGATTAATGAACAGACGTTCGTTAACTGGATCTAAACGATGAACGCGTTCGTTAAAACGAATGACCGAGCAAACGCTCGCTAAATAAATAATCCGGAAAACCGATCTATTTAAAAAAATGAAACTAGAAAAAACCGAACAAAACCGACAGAAAACCGATCGGTTTTTCGAGGAAAACCGGTGGCGGCGAGGTCTACCTCCGGCGAGCGGCGGGGCGCGGCGACGTGGCGCGGCGGCGGCCGCGCTATGCGGCGGCGACGGCAAAGGCGGCGGTGGCGGGGCGTTAGGGCGGCTTGGGTTTGGGGGGGGGGGTCCGGCTGGGCCTCCCCGTCTTATAAAGCCGGCCGGGCCAAGTGTCCTGGTCGGACACGGCCCGGTAGGTCGGTTGCGTTTTTTTAATAAAAGTTACGCTTAGAAAAAAAACAAAAGGGATACTAAACAAACTCCAAAAATCCCGAAATAAATTTTCCCCTGCTTCTAAAATCATGGCGCAGAAGATGAACATTTATTTGGGGCCTAAATGCCATTTTGAAAAACACGCATTTTTCCTAAATCTATACCTACTAATAAAGCAAGGTGCGTTTCGCCAATTTTTTCATCCGTTCACCACCCAAAATAAAAAAATTCTATCCGAGGTGGTACTAAATTCTTATGCGTTTGACTGCTAGAAAAAGAAAGCTTTTCCAGAATTTCGGAAGTGGCTGCACGATATGGCCCAGCGAAGCGAGCCCACTTTATTTTCTGCCCGCGCAGCTATGAAAATTCTATTTTTCGCATAGGGCCACAAATTGTTGGAGCGTCACACAGGACAACCAATAATGGGCGTGCCCATTTTTCTTTGTTTCTGTGTTTTATTCTATTTTTATTCTCCTTCCCTTATCTCCTTTTCCACTCCCAAGTTTACTTTTCTTATAGAATTTAATTAATAAATTCAAAATTCTCAGAAAACGTTCAGAATTTCAAAAAAATCAAATCATAGAAAATGTTCATAATTCCAATTTTTTTCCCCTATTTTGACATATACACAACACTCGAAATTTTTTCCCATTTTTCGAAAACTTTTATTCTTTTCAAAATTGTTGAGATTTCTAAAAATAAAACAACAATTTAGAAAATTCTCCAAATTTAAAAAAAGTGAAATTTTAACAATTCAAAATAATGTTAAAAGATGCACATTTTTGAAAAAGGTTATGAATTTTTAACACATGTTCCTGTTCTAAAAAATTGTGCACAAATTCAAGTAATGTTCATGTTTTTATGAAAAAAGGGTTGGTGTTTACGAAAAATGTTTGTGAAATTTAAAAGATGTTCCTATTTCAATTTTTGTTCACGTTTTCTGAAAGTGTTCATAATTTTCAAAAATCTTTAAAAAATGGTTCATGTTTCCTACAATATTCAGAAACTTCATACCCTAAAATCTCCTCGATTAAAAGGAAAGTTATTGAATAATTCGTGGGTCTTCTCCGGCGTACGATGGCGTAACAAAACTCTTAAATGCCCTCATTCATATGAATGAAAAAATAGCGGATTGATTACTCTACACCTGACGAAACCGAGAAGGTAAATGTTCCTTTTTCACATGTGCACAAGGTTTTGCTTGCACATATAATTCTCACTAACTTTAAATACGTACCAATTTTTGTCCCATTGCAACGCACATGCATATGTGCTAGTTCAAATAAAATAGCAAATAAAACCAAAATAAAATCTTATTTGATTTTTTTATTAAATCCTAAATATTTCTTTATTTTGGGAAAGTCATTTTATTCCCTCTCTCAAAATTTTGTAATAGAAATAATTGAAGATAAAATAAATAAAATCAAATGATCCTATTTTCAAAATTTGAGAAAACTCAAATATGAATATAACGAAATCCCCAACTCTCTCCGAGGGTCCTTGAGTTGCGTAGAATTTTCTAGGATCAGCCAAAATGCAATAAAATATGATATGCAATGATGATCTAGTGTATAACATTCCAAATTGAAAATTTGGGATGTTACAAACCTACCCCCATTAAGATGAATCTCGCCGTCGAGATTCGGGTTGGCTAGAAAATAGGTGAGGTGGTTCTTTAGCAAATCTTCCTCTCGTTCCCAGGTGGCTCCATCCTTTGTGTGGTGGCTCCACTGAACTTTGCAAAACTTGATAACCTTGCTGCGGTTGACTCAACTGGAATATTCAAGAATCTTAACTGGTTTCTTCTCATAGGTCAAATCACTGTCCAACTGAATCGCTTCCAGCGCCACTGTATCTCTCAGCGGTATATCAGCCATCTCTGCATGGCACTTCTTCAACTGGGAAATGTGGAACACGTCATGAACTCCTGACAATCCTTCGGGCAACTCCAGCTTGTAGGCTACTTCTCCCATACGTTCCAAAACTTTGTATGGTCCTACAAAACGTGGTGCTAACTTTCCCTTAACTCCAAAGCGCTTAACTCCTCGAAGTGGAGATACTCGAAGATAAACTCGGTCTCTGACTTCGTAAACTGTCTCCTTGCGTTTAGAATCTGCATAGCTCTTCTGCCTGGATTGGGCTACCTTGAGCCTATCACGAATCAATTTCACTTTCTGTTCAGACTCCTTAATCAGATCCGGTCCAAACAACTGGCTGTCTCCAACTTCATCCCACGACAATGGGGTCCTGCACCTCCTTCCGTACAAGGCTTCGAAAGGGGCCATCTTCAAACTGGATTGATAACTGTTGTTATAAGAGAACTCTGCATATCGCAAATTCTCGTCCCAACTAGATCCGTAAGCTAGTGCACAAGCTCTCAGCATAGCCTCCAAAATCTGATTGACTCTCTCGGTCTGTCCATCTGTCTGCAGATGGAAAGTTGTGCTGAACTCTAGCCTGGTACCCAAAGTTTCATGCAACTGATTCCAGAACTTTGAGGTAAACTAGGTTCCTCTATCTGATACAATGCTCCTTGGAACTCCATGCAGACATACGATCCTGGTCATGTATATCTTTGCCAACTTTGCACTGGTATAGGTAGTCTTCACTGGGATGAAATGAGCTACCTTTGTCAAACGATCGACTACAACCCAATCGAGTCATAGCCTGAACGAGTTCTGGGTAAACCCGTCATAAAATCCATGCCTAGCTTATCCCACTTCCATTCAGGTATCAGCAATGGCTGTAGCAATCCTACTGGCTTCTGATGCTCTGCCTTTACTCTCTGACATACATCACAAACTGCTACATACTCCGCAATATCCTTCTTCATTCCGGTCCACCAGAAAGTATCCTTCAAATCCAAATACATCTTGGTATTTCCTGGGTGAATCGAATATGGTGAATCATGGGCCTCTTGCAGAATTAACTTCCTGATCTCCGAATCATAAGGCACATAAACACGGTCTTCAAACCATAAGGTATCATGCTCATCCTCTCGAAATCCTTTACCTTTTCCTTTGCTCATCTTCTCCTTTATAGAGGCAACCTCCTTGTCAGTCTTCTGAGCTTCTCTGATCTTATCCATCAAAGTAGACTGAATCTCCAATGCTACTACATAGCCTCTCGGGACTATCTCCAAACATAGCTCACGAAGATTTTTGGCTAACTCCATTGGTAAATCTCCCATCATTAGGGTGTTGACATGACTTTTACGGCTCAACGCATTGGCTACTACGTTAGCCTTTCCGGGGTGATAATGCAATCTCATGTCATAATCCTTGATGAGCTCCAACCATCTCCTTTGCCTGAGATTCAACTCCTTCTGTGTGAAGATATACTTCAAACTCTTGTGATCCGTGTACACCTCACAATGATTTCCAATGAGAAAATGTCTCCAAGGCTTCAATGCATGCACTACGGCTGCTAACTCCAAATCATGCGTAGCATAATTCAACTCATGAGGCTTGAGATGTCGTGAGGCATATGAAACAACTCTTCCTTCCTGCATAAGCACTGCTCCAAGTCCTCGACGTGAAGCGTCGCAATACACCTCATAATCCTTGGTCTGATCTGGCAAAATCAACACAGGTGATGTAACCAAACGTTTCTTCAGCTCTTGGAAACTGGCCTCACATTCCTCAGTCCATATGAACTTTGTATCCTTCTTCAACAACTCTGTCATAGGTTTTGCAATCTTCGAGAAATTTTCAATGAATCTCCGGTAGTATCCTGCAAGTCCAAGAAAACTTCGGATCTCTCCAACTGTTGTTGGTGCTTCCCAATTTGTCACAGTGTCAACCTTGGTGGGATCTACTGCTATACCTTCTCCAGATATAATGTGTCCGAGGAATCCAACTTCCTTCAACCGAAACTCACATTTGCTAAACTTGGTATATAACTGATGTTCTCTGAGCTTACCAAGTACCAAACACAAATGCTCCTTATGCTCCTCTTCATTCTTCGAGTAAACCAGGATATCATCGATGAACACTACGACGAACTTATCTAGAAACTCCATAAACACTTTGTTCATCATGTTCATAGAATATGGAGGTGCGTTAGTCAGACCAAATGACATAACGGTATACTCGTACAGCCCATACCTGGTGGTAAAATCCATCTTAGGTATATCCTGTTCTCGAATCTTCAACTGATGATATCCTGATCGCAGGTCGATCGTGGAAAATACCTTAGCTCCTTGCAATCGATCAAACAGATCATTGATCATCGGTAGTGGGTACTTGTTCTTGATGGTTACTTCATTCAACCCTCGATAATCAACAACCATCCTTAACGATCCATCCTTCTTCTCCACTAGAAGTACCGGCGATCCCCAAGGCGAAGAACTTGGGCGAATATATCCTTTATCCAGTAACTCCTTAATCTGCTTCTTAATCTCCACCAAATCCTTTACGGGCATCCTATATGGTCTTTTAGATATTGGTCCTATGTCTGGCAAAAGTTCAATAAAAAACTCAATATCTCTATCAGGTGGCATGCCTGGCAATTCTTCTGGAATACATCAGGGAAATCCTTCACTACTGGTACTTCCTCCTGCACAACTCCTGTTAGACAATTTAATTGAGTCCTCTTCGGCACATGCCGGGATACATACTTGATCCTTCTCCCTTCTGGGGTGGTAAGCAAAATCGACTTACTGGCGCAATCGATGTTTCCTCCATACATCGACAGCCAATCCATACCCAGAATTACATCCAAACCTTGTGATTCCAAAATGATCAAATCTGAGGGAAACACATGTCTACCTATACTCAATGGCACTTGAAAACATCCCTAGCTAGCCATATACTCCGCTCCTGGTGAGCTTACTAACATAGGTGTTCTAAGAACTTTGGTGGGCAGATTATACTTATCCACAAATCCCCTTGATATGTATGAATGCGATGCACCAGTATCGAAAAGAACGAGTGTAGTAAATGACTTAACCAAAAACTTACCGATTACTGCATCCGGCTGCTCTTCAACCTCCTCCACGTTAACGTGGTTCACCTGTCCCCTGTTGAAAGGGTTCGGCTTCTTCCCAGAGCTTCCATTGCCATTTCCATTCTAGGATTCAGGACATTCATTGGCATAATGTCCGGTCTTCTGGCACTTAAAGCAAGTGACTTGGCTCAGGTCTCTCTTGGCTGGGGTTGATGGGTTGGTGCCGTTCTGGCCGTTGCTTCCTCCATTCCCATTACCATTCTTGGTGCCATTGTGATTTTGCAAGCTACCTCCTCCATGGTTATGCTGAAAATGTCCTCCCGGTCTAGGGGTAAAACATGGCTTCTGCTGAGCTCCTGAATTGTACTTCCCTTGTCCATACTTCCTCTTGCGATTCTCAATCTGCCGCTGCTTCCCTTCAATTATAAGAGCACGATCTACCAACTCCTGGTAGTTGTTGAAGGTTGCTACCATCAACTGCATGCTCAACTCATCATTTAATCCTTCTAGAAACTTCTCCTTCTTAGCTGCATCTGTAGCAACGTCATCTGGGGCATAACGTGCTAGCTTACTAAAATCCTCCACACACTGGCAAACTGTCTGTCCTCCTTGGCGCAAGTTGCGAAACTCTCGCTTCTTCATGGCCATAGCTCCTGCTGAAACATGGGCAGTATGAAAGCCTGCTGAAACTGGTCCCACGTGACAGTGTCGACAGGGAAAGTGGCTGTGAAATTCTCCCACCATGATGCTGCGGGTCCTTCAAGCTGATGTGTGGCAAACTTCACTTTTTCCGCATATGTGCATCCTGCGGTGGTCAACACCCTTGCTGTCGTGCGGAGCCAATCATCTGCTACTATCGGCTCGGTGCTACTAGAAAACACCGGCGGATTCAGCCTAAGAAAATGGGCTAAGTGATCAATAGGTGGTGGTTGTTGTTGTTGTTGTTGTTGTTGTTGTTGTTGTTGTTGTTGTTCTTGTTCCCCTGATTCTGATTTTGGACTAGCAACTGCATCAATGTGTTTTGCTGCTAGATCAACTGGGTGAGCTCCGGTGGAAAGGTAAATCCGGGGTCACATCTCGGAGGCATCTGAGGGTTTAGAAAAGATGAGATTTAAGAACAGAGAGGGGTCTAGAGAGAAAACACTACCCATATGTACATGAGGCAAAAGCAAACAATTCACTTCATTCAATCAATCAAACAAGGGCATACAATCGATCTAACTGTCGCAAAAGTGCTCGAACTATTATATTTACATGGTGGACTGCTACTACTGATGAGGTGATCTACTAGAAATATTCTTCAGTTGCAGACTCCATGATATCTGCTCCAACTTCATCAACATAGTCATCATCGCTATCATCTGGATCCGAATCGGTGTCGTCGATGATGATGTAGTCTTCCGGGCGAATCTCCTTGGGTTCTTCATCTTCCTCTACTAGTGTAGGGCCTCCCATGAATATTCCGATCTTCATTGTTAAGTCAGCATTCTTATCCACGAGTACTTCATTTTCCTCTTCATAATCTTCACGTGTAGTCTTGAGTTCTTCCTCCAGTTCTTTGATTCTTGTCCTCGCCTTCTTCAGATCTATCATGTCGGCGCACATCTGGTTCTCCTGACGTCGAATGTGCTGGTTTAACTCCTGGATAAAAGCTGCAACTGATCTATCCTTCCTGGTGCTGATCATCTCCCAGTGCTCATCTCGGCGCCCACAAATCTGGTAGATAGTATCCTTGAGATCATTGCGGTAAAATTCTCCAATGCGTCCCATGGCAATGTGAGCTGGCATGCTCTTTCCTAGATCCCAAGTTGGTGCATCAAAGGAAAACTCTATGAGTTTAGTGACTGGCATGAACGTCCTTCCTAGAACTTGAACTTGAATCATCCAGCGCTCCTCTTCAGGTAAAGTGGCGTTGTAAGTCCCGGTGAAGCTTGGTACTCCTATGTTCAGGTATCTAGTGACTTCCTTCAAGTGACGTTCAAAGGGTGTATCTTCATCCGGTTGTGTGAACTTGTTCCTTGCATCCGCCATCCTAAAAGAGTAGAAAAGATGAGAAGTCAGAATGAGAAGAGAGTGAGTAGTGATCTAGGGCTTTAGCTTAGTGGTCGTGTCCTATAGTCAGTGTGTGCTCTGATACCATCTTGTAGCGACTAGACCTCAAACGGTCCAATCTCTGTGCTCAGGTGTCATCCCTGGATCAGTAATGCTGACACCACACAATACTTGAAGGATTTATAACAAAGTAGCAATCACACACTTATTACATCGAGTGTCCCAAAAGAAAACTTATTACAATAAATATGGCTTAAGGCCATCTAATAACGATAACAGCGGAAGGCTTGGAAGATAAGTGAGTCCATCAACTCCAACGGCATCACTGCGTATAGAACCACGACCTAAAGGCACCTTAATCATCGTCTGAAAAGTCTGCAACATTAACATTGCAGCCCAAAACGGGTCAGCACATGGAATATGCTGGCAATGTAACACATAGAGAGCAATAAAAGAATAAGGCTATTCTATATGCATATTTGGCTGGTGGAAAGCTCTATGGTTACAGTTTTGCGTAAAGCCAATTTTTCCCTAGTGCAAAGGAATAAATTTTATTTAACTATCATGGTAGTTGTTAAACATTGAGAATGTTGATAGCATTCTCAATCCCAATTAAGAAACATCATCATTAAAAACCCAACAAAATTATTTAGACTAACATGATGAGATTCACATGATAATCCAGGTACTAGATACTCAAGATGTCCATTACCGGGGACACGGCTAACCATGATTAGTTTATCCACTCTGCAGAGGTTTGCGCACTTTTCCCCACAAGACTCGATCTCCTCCGTTGGGATTCTCGCACTACATGGTGTTTGAGAAATGGATGACCGAGACATAGTCTTTCAGAAGTGCTAGCACCTTACGATCGGGTAGACCGTTACACCTACTTTCCCCTAGATCTGCTAGTCTACCACTGTAAGAGTTCGCACGACTTAATCAACTATGCTAGAGCCCATAATACCTTGTGGCTGCACACGGAAGTTTCTAGCATGAATAATCTCATGATCCCGTTGAGCCTGGGTGGCGGTCCAAAAGAAAACAGGCAATCGCTAGAATACCCAGGTGCCTCAATCCACCCAGATGTGTATTTAAGTTGCCACCTTAGATAAACCACTAATTTAACAATCTCACATCTGTCATGGATTTCACTCACCCAATCCACATCTACTAGCATAACATGGCATAATAAGTAAACGTAGAAGTAACTCCCAAAGGTTTGATAATAAACAGGTAATTGGTACTACCTCAACTACTTCCCAAACCCACAATTTAATTAGATCCTAACCATGCAATGTGTGAGGATTGATCTAATGCAATAAAACTGGGTAGTAGGAGGTATGATCAAAGTGTTACTTGCCTTGTTGATGATCCGGGAAACCTAGCGATTGGAAGTAGCAAGCGGCGCACTCCGGGTACTCTATCGCAAACAAACAAGCATACCATAAGTACTCAACTAATGAACAGGTAAAACTCAAATCAGAGATCTAACCAGAAATTTCAACTTAAGAACTCCGGTTGGCAAAAAGAATCAAATCGAACGAAGCAACGAAAGACAAACGACAAAAAAACAAGCTTCCTTTACTATTCTGGATCTAGGGCAATTTTACAGTGGCAAAAACTTGTTTGAGTTGGTTAAACAGAAAGAGGGTTTCGGGACGAAACTCCAGGCGCTCGAATCGCTTGATTCCGATAAATGAGCGAAAAGTTATACTAGAACGAAAAACAGATCAGGAATCGTGATCAGAAAAATCACGGATTTAATCCGAGAAAAAGAAAAGGACGAACAGATTAACGAACGGACGTTCGTTAACTGGATCTAAACAATGAATGCGTTCGTTAAAACGAACGACCGAGCGAACGCTCGCTAAATAAATAAATCGGAAAACCGATCTATTTAAAAAAACGAAACTAAAAAAACCGAACAAAACCGACGGAAAACCGATCGGTTTTTCAAGAAAAACCGGCGGCGGCGAGGTCTACCTCCAGCGAGCGGCGAGGTGGCGGGGTCGGCGCGGGGCGGCAGCGGCGGCGTGGCGCGGTGCGGGTGGCGGCGGCGGCGGCACTTTGCGGCGGCGGTGGTGGCAAAGGCGGCGGCGGCTAGGGTTTTGGGAGGGGGGGTCCGGCTGGGCCTCCCCGGCTTAGAAAGCCGGCCGGGCCAAGTGTCCAGGTCGGACACGACCCGGTAGGTCGGTTGCGTTTTTTTAATAAAAGTTATTCTCAGAAAAAAACAAAAGGGATACTAAACGGACTCCAAAAATCCCGAAATAAATTTTCCCCGGCTTCTAGAATCAAGCCGCACAAGATGAACATTTATTTGGGGCCTAAATGCAATTTTGAAAAACGCGCATTTTTCCTAAATTCAAATAAATTGCAAATAAAACCAAAATAAAATCTTATTTGATTTTTTATTAAATCCTCAATATTTCTTTATTTTGGGAAAGTCATTTTATTCCCTCTCTCAAAATTTTGTAATAGAAATAATTGAAGATAAAATAAATAAAATAAAATGATCCTATTTTCAAAATGTGAGAAAACTCAAATATGAAAATAACGAAATCCCCAACTCTCTCTGAGGGTCCTTGAGTTGCGTAGAATTTTCTAGGATCATCCAAAATGCAATAAAATATGATATGCAATGATGATCTAGTGTATAACATTCCAAATTGAAAATTTGGGATGTTACACTTGTATTTAGGAACAGAGAGAGTACATATTAAAGAAGAACGGAAGAGGAATATGCATGGTAAAGAAGAGCAAGCAGATTTTGGATAATAAAATGTTGGTTGCGCAGTGCCCACACATGATGAACCAGAGCGCATTAAGAATGCAACTCCCAGCTGTCTCTCGACCATTTCAGGCGGTTGGATGAAGATCCTACATCTCCTAACCCTTCTTCTTCCTCGTCTCTAATTATTCCCATACAGAACACCGCACGGGCCGCCGGCCGGACCACCGGCCCCCACCACCTGTGTTCCTCTGCCACCCCACCCCCGTCCCAACCCCCACCCGCGCCCCTTTGATCACCCGAGCCCCTTTGATCGCACCAGCAAGCTCCGGCGAGCTCTGAAAAATCGACTGACCCAATTTTGAAATCCAGTCTACTGTGATTTAACTAGTGTGGAATATAAAAGGGGAAAACCATAAGCATTGGGAGTATAGTGTTGAGCGTGCCATGGCGGATCTGAAGGTGCAAACCGGACAAAGGCAACTTCGCAACCAAGACAAGAAATCAGAGTAAAGCAGCGGCGATCTATTTTCTTACTGCGATAAATAAGTTGAGCAGATACGAAAGAGTACCGCCTCTGGTGCGGTGCCGTGTACGCATCTGCTGAGAATTTGACGGTGCTGCGGTAGCGATGGCTGTCGGCAGTGTGGAAGCAGATCTAGGAGGGTAGACGGTGGCGGCGGGGCGCGGTGGACGAGACGGTCGTAGGAGCGGCGCCGGCAAGGTGGACGGCGGCAGGGATGAAGCGAGAGGACATGATGCAAGGATCCCGGTCCGAAGCCGTGGATGAGAGAGGTCGATCTCTTGTAACAGATGGCGGCGTCGGGGTATCAGCTCCGGCATGGTGGAGGAGGACGGCGGTGGATGGGGTGGCGGACGGTGGCGGACGGAGGAGGGTGGGGTGGAGAGGGTGTTTTGGCGCCCACGGAGTACGAATGGGGAAAAGGGAGGTAGAGAGGAAGGGGGAACCATGTATTCAGGGTGCGCTTGTCTCAAATACGAGGAAATTTACAAACTTAGCCGCTGTTTCAAATTTCTACTACATCACAACAACATTAGTCGGTTGGGGATAGGACGGTAATCTCGCATACACCGAATATTTGCCGACGAGGGTTTGTTTTTGGCGCCCACCGTGTATGAATATGAATCGGGGAGGGAGTCGATTTCGGCCGAGGACACACTGTGTTTTGGCGCCCACCTTGTATGAATCTGAGTGAGAGGCGGTTATGTCACGTTTGGGTGAAATTACAGACCTACCCCTATCGAAACCTATAGAAATCCAGTAGATAGGCTTTGCGTGGCAGGGATAGGCAGTAGTGATTTCCATCTCGCAGATTTTGGTTTCGGGCGGTTACTGCGACTTTCCTTGCTTCGTTCAAATTTTGCAGAGTGCATGTTTACCGTGCCAACTCAATTCGAATCCAGTTTGTATTCTATTTTTTTCTGGGCAGGATCCATTTTCAATTGGAATTACATTCTATATACATCATTTTTTATATATACTTTCAAAAGCACAACACCATTTATACATAAATATGGTTTACAAATGGCATGATCTCAGATTCATAAGGTTGTATCCATCAATTTGGATTTTCAAATATTTGAAACCACTTTATGTTGAAATCCAATGTATGCATTCCTCGCTAACTGTCTCCAATTAATGTGTGTTTCATGCGTTTTTTTACTTCTCAAACATGTATAATGTGTTTCACACACGCAACATATAGTGTAATCCCGTTTAGACATTAATTGCATATAAACCATGCATTGTTTGTAATTGAAGAATGTATGTATCACCAATATTGATAGACTATATAACATTACACGTGTGCCCAAATTCAAATGAATATGCATGTTTGATACACCAATTTGCGTTATGATATTATCGATGTCGTGATCTCCAGTCTAAATATTTGAATCCCCTTTAATCCAGATATTCGTCTCATATAGCTATCACTCATGCTTATATAGGACTATCTCTCTGGACCTATACGCGCTCGCCGTCTCTCAGGTATCTCTCGTGCTACCTGTATGTCGACAATGATCTTTTATCTTCGTAACACACTGACGGTACTCTCTCCCTCGACCTTCATCACTCTATCTCTCTCTAAGTATATCTTGCTCCCTGCTATGTGTCTCTAACTATGATTATCCATGTGGAATCTCTTTCTCTCACATAAACACAAAACTTTGTCTCCCGGGGTCTCATTTCTCTCTACTATTCCCATGTGTGCCACTCGCACACCCCTCATATAGAGATGTCTTTCGCTCCTTAGATATGAGAACCTACGACTCTTCCTCTTCAATATCTCTTTCTCACACACAAACGCAAACTCTGTCTCCCAGGGTCTCATATTTCTCCATTGTTCTCTTGTATGTCGCTCACACACACCCTCTCTCCCTAGAGATATCTTGCGTTCCCTCGTATGTCTCTCTAGCTATCACTCTCGTTGTGAAATATCTTTCTCTCTCACAGACACAAAACTCCGTCTCTTTGGATCTCATTTCTCTCTGATATCTGTTTGTATGTGACTTACATGCACCCTCTCTCTATCTCTCTGACACCCACACACATAACCCAGCCTTCTGATCCACTCGACTCATATCTCTAACGCACACTAGCTAGGATCTTTATCTTTCTATTTATCTGTTTCTCCATCAACCTTCTTTCTCGCCCTCACTCTTGATTCCTATCACGCACACTACATATGTTTCTCTCTACATGCAGTCAAGTGCCCTCTCACACACATATAACTTCACCCTTTGAACCACCCAACGGTCATCTCCAACACCCAAACTAGCGGATGTCCCTCTAGCTAGCATCTCCATCTCTATATCTATCTGTAGTTTCTCCGTCAACATTTCTTTCTCGCACGGAGTCTTGCTTCCTATCACCCACACTATATATGTCTCTCCATACATATGCATTTATAGGTTGGTCTCTTTTGCACAATCGTTGCGCTTCACTCCCTCTGCTCGCCATAGATGCATGCTCCAGCCCACGCCACTATCTCTTAAAGACAAAAACACATGCTCAATTGTCGGGCCTTCTTCCCTGCATTCTCACATGCATGCATATTGTCATACTGATCCGTCTCTCCCATGTCGTTGATCTTATGACTTATGTCTTCTTTCTTTTATCTTGATCACGCGTGCGCGCGCACACACACATCCCACGTATACATGTATACCTCTCACATATGCATGTTCAAGGTCTCTATGTCTCCATACGTAGTTAATTACCCTCAATCCTAATGCCACATCGAATCGTTCTCCTCTTTTGTGCACATAACTTCCGCCTGGATGGGTAAAACACACACTCACACTTAACAATCTCCTTCTAGCTACCCCCTGCCTCTCACTCTTCCCCTATATCCCCGAAACCAATAAGACCATCCCTATGTTTAATTCCCGCCTACATGCACCGTCGATATATAGTAGTCTTCCTTGGTGTCTCTCGAACAAACACGTTCTCTCGATGTCGACTCCTCTCACGTGCACACACCTTCTCTTCCCTCTCTACGGGCATTTTCTCTCTCGCACCCCATCGTTGGTGGCCTCTGCCATACACATCACCTCTCTACGATGAAGCCAGGAACACTTAAATTACATCCGCCACAGAGGACCCCGCGACACACACACACACACGCACGCACGTAGCCCCCCCACACACACTAAGATTCCATCTCTCTCTCTCTCACACACACACACAAACACACACACACACACACACACATGCACGCACGCACACCCTCTCTCACACACACACTAAGACTCCATCTCTCTCTCTCTCTCTCACACACACACAAACTAAGACTCCATCTATCTCTCTCTCCTCTCTCTCTCTCTCTCACACACCCCACACACACACACTAAGACTCCATCTCACACACACATGCTCTAGGCGGAGCATTTGTTCCTACCACCCTTCATCCAACCTTACCCATATGATAAACAATCACCTTTATTTACTTGCATAACATGGACAAATTCCACTTTACTTTAGTAGTCAGCAAACTTATCATCTGTACCCTTATAAAAAACGAGTTGGCGGTGATGGTGTGCCTGCCATCTTGTAATACAGACCATATGATCTATATCTGAGGATAGAAAGCAAACTATGATAATTTTACAAAAGATACCCGCACCTCTCTCCACATTATTATCTCCCGCAACCTCATTGCTCAGCAATTAAAAAGGAATAAGTCTTTGGAACAATCTAGCATGCATGGTGGCCGCTGCCGCCTGCCGGCGCCGTCCATCCCCATGCCTCCGCCCATTCCGACCACCAGTCACCACCATGCTCCACTCCTCCTCGCCTTATCTCTCATCTTTCATTTTTTCGATGACATTCTCGAGATACCAGTTTTTTGATAAAATTCTCGAGATAACATTAGTTTTTACACATGGGATTACTCCTGCATGGGTCAATCACAACAGGTGTTTTGTAAAAAAATGCATATTGATGTTCCGTGCAATGCACGATAATCTTGCTTGTAATTATATAATGCAAATCACGAGCAGGAAGTGACATTTTTTTGACATAACCACGTTAACATGGCCACGTAAATCACTAGCTAAAGGAAATACCATTATACTTATATCCCGATGCAAAAGATTGAGTACATGTCCGAAGAGTAGAGTCACACACATGCACTCTGTCTCTCAGAATCTCTCTTACACACACACACCAGTTACGTGGCGCGTACTTAAGCGGACACGTATGTTACAATTTGTGCACCCGCGGGTACACGTGATGCTGTGCATTAATTTAAGCCGGAAGGCGAACCCAAACAGTAGCTGCATTCATTCCCCTGCCGCCGCCTCTTCTCTGGTCGCCATTGCCCGGTAGCCATGGGCCGGCCAAAGGTAACAACATACGCCATACTCCCACCGGAGCGGCGCTTTAATATGGAAATTTTAGTGGTCATGCATGCATCTGTTTGTGCTAGCACTCCTATATAAGGGTTGACCGGTCGCTTCCCGCGGACGTGCGCGGGCGGTGGAAGAGGAAGGAGAAGGGAAGTGGGCTGTGGAGTAACATTTTTTACCACAATTTCTTAGGAAACTGAGTGGAATAATTGAGTAGTTTTGCAAACTACCAGTACTACACCTGAAACGGTTCAAAACCTATACTCCCTTGCCAGCGCGCACTTCCCGTGTGAAACAGTCAGCATCACCCTGGAGCGTCAGTGCCGCATTAATGCCCGGCCAGAGCAGAGGTGACCTCTCACTGGCGCCGGCTTTGAAGTGGCGCGATGGCCGAGAGAGCGCCGCTTCCCGGTGCACGCGACTGCTCCGCGTCGAGACTGGCCATAGGCCCTGTTTGGATCCATGGGTTAGAGTTAGTTTGATCTAGTTGGGGCTCAAATAGCCCTAAAGTATCCAAGCATGAGGGTTTAAATTGGAGCAATTTGCACCGAACCCACCAAAAAAACTATCCCACCCAAGAGGTGCTAACTGGAGATAGTTCTCATTGGGGCCACTGAAAAATCACTTTTCTCTCTCCATAAGTGCATTTATTGTCAATCTAACCCTATCAACCAAACACCTCTTTGTCTAAAGTTAGTTCAGGGTTATTCATGAGTTAGTCTAACCTCTAGCTAAGTTAGAGTATCAAACATGAGCAGTATAGGACATGCAAGTTGCTCAAAGCATACAGGCAAATTCGTACGTGAAAGGTTTTTTTTATTTTTGAAAACAGAATGTGAAAGGAATTTTTTTAGAATGCTCTTGGCATGTCGCTAACATGTGATAGTTAACCGACCTCAATAGACGGCAGAAATGCCAGCCCGCCGCACTTTGATAGAGACGAGGAGGGAGAAGCGATACATGCTGCTGGATTACTAGAGATAGGTGTCGCACGGAAGCCAGGAAATATGGTGATAGCGTGGGTTAGCCATGTACTAGTATGATGTAACTACACTGGGTTGCCGTGTTTCGTACTCTTCCAGTCCACTGTGGAGATGATTGCTTAATTTTATATCGCTGAATAATATTAAATATTATGAGTGCAGACGCTCCACCACGAGGTTCCTTGCTCCTTCTCGGTCATCCGGAATCTATGTTCTTCCACTCTATTTTTTTACGTGAGCTTTGTTCATCCTTTTGCCAACACGTGAGACATCTAGCATCAAGGTGCACATGTTATGCAAGGATCGTTCCATCTATATGAAGAACACATGGGACTGGAACTACGAGACCGACATGTACCCAGGAGTGGACGTACGAACCTGAGTAATGTAGCGCAGTAAGTGAAGTAGAAAGGCACAAATGGTATGAACATGCGTGGCATATAGGGTGTGTTTGGTTGCGTTCTCGTCTCAGCATAGTTGTTCCCTCTTCATGCATGCTCAACTCAACACCCCTCTTCATGCATGCTTCTAGTGTATTTGTGCTAAACTAGTGTGGACTCATGCACCCTCCATACACTCTACCAAACACCCAAAAGTAGGTCGAGAAGGGAACTCTTGGGCGGCATTTGTCTCTTACTACATACTATCACTAAATGTTGTACGTGCAATGCACGGTGATGTTATGGAGTACGTGCCTAAGTACTCTACTACTACTATATTAGTTGGAGGCACATATTAACTTTTATATTTGTTTACGTGTATGCCTCGAGACCTTCCAACTAGACGTGTCTTTCTCTCCAGGTCGCACTTTGTATCGTTCATACCACTAAGTACTACTACGTGTGGTCTCCGACCCAGAAGTGGAAGAAGTTGAGACGCTCTACCATGTTGTTTTTTATGCTGGGCTCTACCACACTGTTCATGTCCTACTCCTTTCGCTGACGTGTGGGACATCCAGCACATGCCGTGTTTGGCACCCTTCGTCGTAAGAGTTGAAACGCTAGCATTCATCAGGAATAAAAAATAATTATAAATCAGCAGTGATACTATTTTTTTGTGAACCAATCAGCAGTGATACTATACCACGCGGTTTCCTTGCTCCTCGATATCGGAAAGAATACTTCCATTCGCTAACATGTGGGACGTCGACCATCATGGTCCACTTGCCATGCACGCAGAACTCCAAGGGAGAGTCACCCAAGTCATCGTGCCGAAGTAACAATGACTAATGAGTCGTCAAATCACAGGCCTACTTCCCACTTTGAAGTTGCTCAGACGAAGGAACCATCATGACTTCGTTGAATTCCCCTTCTTAGAGAAAACTACTATACCAGCAGTACTGCTAGCTACAGTAGTTACTCCAATAGAGGCCTCCTTTCGTTCATAGGATAGGAATATGAAAATCATAGGAAGTGAGCTGACATGCATCTCAATTCCTATAGAGAAAGAGATGCCATTTGATGCTTAGGACAGGAATTTTTCCATTTAGTCTAGGCTAATGTACTGGTAATTTGCTCTAAAAATACAATAGTAACTAGTAGTATTGGTACATGCTCGTACTTAGACACAGACACACACACTAACTACTAGTACTACTACTTCTCACATGCTGGCCAGACGCCGTTGTTCTCCTTCCCGGCTTTTTCGGCGACACCCCACCGTGCTTGGATCTCCGCCGACCTCTCCGCAGCAGCACGTGCTTCCTTTTCTTTCTTGCGGCGGCGGGCCTCTCTTTTCTTGAGTGCTTTCTGACTTTTCCACTCCCTCTGTGCGGCTTTGGCCGCCTCTTGCTCTACCGCCCATTCGTCCTTGGCATCTTCAAATTCCTCCCACACAGTTGTGAGGTCGCTAGCGGCGATGCACTCGGCACGGCGGGATGCCATCGCTTCCCTACCATTTTGTGTGCGGTCATGGGCGGCGAGGAACTCGACGTGGCGGGATGCCATCGCTGCCTTAACAGTTAGTGTGCGGCGCGGTGGCATGAACAACGCTTGGTGAGAGCTCTGGGGTGGAGTGGCCGGACAACCGTATAGTCCATTGGTTTGTCAAGAGCTCAAGGATAGAAGATGAAGCAAATTTGGATTCCCCATCAATCCTGGTCATTTATTACTGAGTAAAATGCATTGGCGGTCATCGAACTTGTCTTGATAGCTCACTTTGATCATTGTATACGAGATATGGTGATTATACGGTCACTGGCTCAACGTATAGCTCCGTATTTGTCTGGTTGACCAGTCAAACAGTCCGCATGCGCCTCATCAGCTCGTGTTCTTTATCTATCTATGCGGGCCTACCTGTCAATGGAGAAAGAAATATTGTAAAAACCAAAATTATGCGTATGTGGGGAATCAAACCACGGACTCGTCGCTGCAATGCACCCTCGTCAGCCAAATGAAAATGAAATACTTTGCGTCAGACACTCACGCTCACACTGTCAAAGCATGCTAATGCATGCACGTCGCCCTCTAAATCAATGTCCTGCTCATGGCGCAACGCAAACGGCGAGCCCATCACCTGCGCGCCCCGGCAGTGCCTGACATTACTGTTTAGACGTTTGATGGAGGCTTACGCGAACGCCGAGCATGTATTCACCTGGCTCAACACCAACGGTCATACTCGTACCGCCTTGCTCATGTATATCGTCCATCACAACGACAATCTATAAAATAGCCTAAGCTAGAGAGGGTACTATGGTAGTATGGTATGGAGTATGTACTATCGTGAGTGACCGATCTTAGTGCCACTGCACACCGAAACCACTTCCATCGGTAGCGCGCGCTTCCCACCTGAAACGGTCACCGTATCTCCAGAATGTGAATGCCGCATTCACCAGACTTAACTGCAGGTGCAATTGGTGTGTCACTGACATGCGGGCCAGCTGCCCGTTGGGCCCACATGTTAGTAACCCAAGCGCATCTGCAGTTAAGTCACTAAAGCAGCATCCGCATTCACGCCCGACGAACCTACTTCGGCGCCAGTTGTCCATCCGTCTGCCGCGGCTCATTGCCATTCGCCCGCTATATTAACTTCTACCTTGTTTCTTGTTTCTTGACATATCAACCAATAAGAGATGAGAGGTGTGCATGCTTTTAATGACTTGCAATGGCTAGTTCATTGCATGCAATGCTATTAATTAGCAAATAAACATTGGTGACCCCACGAGGAAACGGTTCTAAGCGCGTGGACCTATGAAGAATGAGTATCAACCAATGGATAATGGAGTTTAATTGTTAAAAAATAGAAATTTTGTCTCATGCAAGAGCCTGGCTAGTACTCCGAGGAACCGCACCACGCGAGCGTTTGCAACTGCCACGTTCGGGTTGCGCTTGGCTCTTCGCCTCTTTGAGAAGATGAACAATGATGTTACTCCTACTTATACAGTATCAAATCCATTGCTGCATGTCCGTCCACCTCGTGCGGGAGGGATAGCGTGTAGCGAAAGGTTCTACTTACTGCTCCTGCCTTTGCGTCTATGATAGGTGGGCCCAACAGGTGGTTGGCCCTCCTGTCATGCAGCCAAAGGCAGGTGCAGTTAAGGCACCGGAGCTCAGTCCGCGAGGGAGAGGGCATTGTAGTAATCAAGTTTCTCGGTCTTGTACGAGTTGACGCGACACATCAAAGCACTGCACTCGATATAAGTCTTTTTGCACATTTCAAATGGGCTACTTCGTATGTAGGAGTAGACATATTCTGCTTCGTATGTAGTCACTTGTTGCAATCTCTAAGAAGAATTATATTTGGAAATGGAGGGAGTACAACGCATGCATGCATGCCGTGACTTTCCTTTTGATACTTGCATGTGTTGATCTGATGCACCTTGCAAAATTTTGACTATAAATTTAACTAACCAAATTTTCATGCATGTCACAAAAAATTATGGGGCTGTTTGGATTGTGACTATGTTTGTCTTATGTTGCCACATTATTTTTCCCAAACTTTCCACACTTGCCTAACCTGAGTTGCTCAAATGGTTAGACACACTTTGGCTTGCCAAAGGGAATCTTGCCACAATTTTTGTGTCTATGACATGTGGGGTTCACTGCTAATAAAAAAATTCTTGTCTTAAGTGTGGCTAATAAAAAAGAGTTATATTTAGGAATGGAGGGAGTATAAAATATAAATAATAATGCATGTTGGGGCAACCCACGTTTCCGCTAATTTTAGTCGTGGGCTTGTTCACAATTTTTACGAGGGGGTGGTTGTTCATTTAATGGAGGGACTTGTAGTACCAGACTTGAACGATACAAAGTGCAATCTGGCACACCGTAACACCACTTGGAACAAGCGGGTAGCTATCTCAAGAAACAATCAACAACTAAAAAACCCGCGACCTGGCATGTAGTGGCACACAATTTTAAACGATTATTTTGATGGAGTGAAAAAGGAAAACTACCCCACTACGTATATATAGGCCGAAGCCTCCATGCTTGCTTGCTAGGGTTGCTCTATTCACACACTCTCATCCTCTCCAGATCTAAACAAGATAGGGGTAGTAACACCGTCTTTCTCCCTTCAAAAACATTGGCTTTCTATCCTCACCACTGGTTACAGATCCGGACGTATCCCCCTCCGCTGGTGAAGGGGAGGAGGGGCAGCGTTTAGGCCGTCGTCGACAGCGAGGGAGGAGACCCACTGCCGGCTGCACCGTTATCTCTGGCCGAGCGCCGGCGCGGGAGGTCCTCCGATCCCTTCGTCGTTGCCTGTGGGCGGATCCGGCCTCCCGCCGCCAACCTATCCACATCCCGACGACCTTCAGGTATATCTTCGTTCGAAACTGCCTTAGCTCTACTTCCCCAGCTTGCTATGTCGTTGCATGTGCATCATTTTCTACCTCTCAGCCCCTCTCGATCAGATGGTCCAACGTCACATTTTTTTCTATTATTAGAGGTAAAGCTACTTCATGGAGTCGAATCTTGTACTCCCTCCGTCCGAAAATACTTTTCATTGAAATGGACGTATCTAGATGTATTTTAGGTCTAGACACATCCATTTTGATGACAAGTAATTCCAGACGGCGGGAGTACTTGGTTCAAACAAGAAATAAAGTGGGGGTGGGGGAATTTAGTATGTACATCGGACTTGGTACAAACAGGAAGGAAAGGGGATGAAAGTAGTACAGACTGGTCATCCAACCGGTCTCTTGGTCGAAAAGGGAAATATAGGGGTAACGCTGTACACAGTGGTATGACCAGGACTAGATTTGCTATCCACACATAGGAGTATGTGGCTAGAGTGAACAAAAATGGGACCAGCCCAGATATGTTTCTTGGATGTTTGTTTCTCGGGGCAACAAACTATGAATCACCACTTTATGCCCCTGTTTACGTACATGGTGCTGGACTGCTGGTGCACCCACTGTCCCATGCCCTTATACCAAATATTTAGGCTCCGTTCGGAATAAAGGGGTAGAAAACATAGGTCTTGATGAAAATAGAGGAATAGGAAAGGAATGTAGGTATAAAACTATGGAACAACAAACCAGAGGAAACTCTCAAGAGAATGTGTTCGGATGGACTACGAAATATACATATTTGTTTTTTTAGGGTAGCATGCTTGGCAGTATGAGATGCTATTTGTTTATTCAGCTGCACAGTGACTACTCTTGTCCTCACCTCACGTACCACACATAGGTTGATTTTTTTATTCCGGCAACACAGCGCACCAACCTGTCTAACGCATGGCAGCGAGCGCCTGCCTCGGGCTTCCGCCCAAAAAATGAGCAGCGCGTGGATGTTTCTAATCCTATGGAATCAGTACTACCAGTCTAGCTTTCCTATAAAACACTATTCACCTTTCCCGTGTTCCGAACGGTTGGAAGGGAAAGAATACCGTAGGAATTGTTTTCCTACGAAAATCCTGCACCAAACATGTGAACTGAACGTAGCCTTAGCTGTTGTTAATCTAATGTCCCTGGTAAAAATGAAGCCATGCCACTATTATAAGCCATGAAAAGTTTAGCCAAATGTTTTTGCCTGTAATTGTTTGAGACTCTGACTGTTTCTTCTATGCCTTTTTGTGCAAACAGGGATATCCAATTCACCTGGTTGCTGTTGTGACTTTTTGGTGCACTGCACAAAACTCTTCTTAAAAGAAGTGACTTTTGTGCTGTTTAACTGGAATGTCAGAATGGAACAGTTGGTTCATTTTGGTGGAACTGCACAAAGGGAGATCTGTGTTCCAATCCTCATCATCCATATTTGCGCCATAACCTTCCTTTAGGTAAGAATGATATTTAATGCATGCGTTCATCTCTATTTTCTGACTGCCATGAGAAAATAATGCTGTTTTTTACTAGTACACTTGTACTCGGTTACTGACAAAACCAATTCTGAATTAGAAGGCCAATCATGTACTTGGTTTCACCAACTGGTGAGGAGAAAGAGAAACTGAGCATGAAGAGGAAGAAGAAGAAGAATAAATAGTGCCAAGGCGATCTTGCTGAAGCCAGAGGCCTCAGTCGAGGCCATTCAAGGGCTCCGACAACGACTACCTTAGATGTGAGACGATCCTCCAGGGAGCCCTTCCACTTCTGCTGTCTCACTTAATTAATTAAGAGTACTTAAGTACCACTAATTTATTACTGCCTAATTTTCCTGTTGGAGTTAAACAAATCTTTAGTAGGACCCTATGCTGAATCATGTACGTGTGTATGTTTGTCTATGGAGGTGAATCATGTGGTGGAGCAGGGAGGGAATATTATTAGTGTCATGACATAATAGTGCTATTGTTTTGCATGTCAATTTATTGCCATTGGTTCAATGCGGCAATGTTTTGCGTATTGTCCATCATGAATTTGATGCTACTGTTTGAGTAATATGCTAATGTATTCCTATCCTTTCTCACTAAGCTAATGAAGGTTTCACCTTGTTCCTACTTGTGCAAACAGGGATCATGTTGTGCAAATCATACAGTTTAGTGGAACTACACAAGACAATACAATGAACTGTATCCCATCCAGTGCTTTAACTCTGCTGGAAGTTCTTGATAATCTTTCGATATAATCTCAGCACTGTTAAACAACAGTGATTTCAACCATACATTTAAAGTGCACAAAAATATATACTATTGTGTGATTCCAATGAGTGCTTTATCATCTCTTATGGGACTACATGAATAAGCTTTTTTTTCTCAGGTTGGTACGGGCCTAAGGCCTTCATCCATATTAGTTTGCTGTCATCTCTATTTGTATCGTTCTACTATCATGAGAAACCTCTTTATCTTTGCACGTTAAAGTTTTGCAACCTATGATAAATGGCAATGCTTTGAGTGTTAAGTTGAGCTAATTGGCACTGATTAAATAAACTAATACCTCTCTTTAAGCAAGACTACTATGTTGCGAACTTTACCCAATAAGATAATGAGGGTGCTTCTATTTGTTAGTGTATGTTTCATCAACTAATCCCACTATTACAGTAATCTCACTCTCTCAATATATGTGCCAACAGGGATGCTCGATTTTGGTGGAACTGCACAAAAACTTTGGGTGCTTCATTGCCTCGACAGCTTCCGTCCTTTCCTGTCAATCGCTAATCTCCTTTTGCTTTCTTCCTTTGCTGTCAGTCGCTTGGCTTATCTCGACCTCTAGTCAAAGGAAATAGTAATTGATATGCTACGTCACACAGGTTGGTACTGGTCTTTATCCTGATTATTGTGCCTGTCATATGTATTGGTAATTTGGTATTGTGCTACTATTTGCCAATTTCATAAAGGAGTAATTTGGAGCCTGAACTCGCAGGCAAATCATTACATCGGGTGATTTCAGTAGAACTGCACAAAATGATCAGATGGACAGGTACTTATGCTGATGCTATGTACTCCAAAGTTCACTCAGACAAGCATCGATGATGACAAGAAGTGCCTATATTCATTCGAGTATCAACCGGTGTCAACCAATTGTCAAACTCCAAGTATTAGGAGAGTGAACGACAAAAATATTGCTTGGTGCATAGCCCAGAAAAACGCAGTCCAGTCTTTGGTCCCAACTTGTGCCTTTTGGTTACCGGCACATATGGTAGCGAACTATATGGCATGGAGTCTAAAGATTCCAGACAAGTTGGTTGATGCGTATATTCATCTGGCACTTAATCAGTCTACACGCCAAGGATGCTCCATTTCAGTTGAACTGCACAAAAAATTTGGGTGGTTAATTTTCTCAACCGCCTCCTTTCTCGTCTGCAATGTAGAATTTTGGCGAGATACAGGACCAAGATGAGCCAGTAAACTAGTTGGATGAAAGTAGTGGCCAAGTTGCTCAAACCTCCCTCGGCACGAGGCCACTATTTGAGGATAAACCTACAAGCAAAGTTCAGATTGTCTGTACTGCCTCTTATGTATTGGAAAGTTTACTCGTACAAGAACTAATTTTAGCAAGAAGTACCTCCGATTGAACACCATTTACCAGTCTGTACCCTAGGTAATTAAAGTTCGTCCATGGATCATATTGGCTGTGATCTCAATCATTTGGATGCATAAATATACTAAACATGTGTATATCTGAATCTTTTTGTGAATTATGTATGAATATTGTCGTGTGATCTATCAATCATTTGGATGCATAGATATGCTGAGCTTGTGTATATATGAATCTTTTGAGTTGTTGATAGTGAATGTTGGCTATGAATATGAACGTGTCCTATGAACCTGAGTTTGATATGAATGTTTACCTTTTCTGTTGTATGCCTACTGTGGGGTATAAAACGCAGGTCTCTTATAAAAGTAATGCTGTGTCCAATTTATGTTTTCCCTTCTAACCACATTATATATATTTATATTATTACTATTATCGTATATTTTATAGAGACTTATATATACATTATAAAAACATCCCATGTGTTATTAACTTATAAAAGTAAATGTTTAACGGAAGTTGGCAAGGAAAATCTTGGTTGTTTTTGACTCACAGGCATGGAAAATCCTGGTGATTGCGTACAAAAGCTTGTGAAGATTTTAAGGACCAATTTTATAATAACGCGCTCATTTTTATTTTGAGCAATAACTCACTAATTTCTTAATTATATATATAAAAAATGTGCCTCTCCGGTTTATTCTTTGATATTAATTTCTCCTTCTAACATAATATTATATATATATAACGAGCCCACCTAATACGTGTATTTCAAGGAAGTGCAAACGGGCTGGGATTTCTTAGAAAATATAAATGGGCCTGATTGACGTGAAATTATTTGTTCACCCAGCCCAGCAAATGGATTGTACATTCTAGAAAAGATGGGTTAAATATATGCCACATTATTGCAGGCTGACATGTGGGCCAATAGGTCGAAACCTACGCAGGGCGTTGTCAACTTGGTCAACAAATGATTGTGTCATCCACAGCCGTTGGATTTATATCCAACGGCTGGCATGCACCTTCAATCTCTCGTCTTCTTCCTCCAGCGTCGCAGGGACCACCTGGTCCGGCCTCCGGCGGCTAGCGGCTCTGCTTAGCACACATCGCTGCGAAGCGCTACCCCACCGCCGGCCAGGCTATCCCTCCACCCCTCGACACCTCCTGTTATTCTCCACAGACTACAACCCCACGCCGCAATAGAACCAGCTATAACCCTTCTCCTCCTCTCAATCTACGACTCCACTGCCGCGTTTTCCCATCTCCGAGTCGTTCCCGTCCGGGGACTCACCCTCGTCCACCGCCTCGCTATGTTCGGGGCGGCGTGGTCAGCAAACGAGAGTCATCGGAAGAGGACTATACGTGGAGAGCCTGACGACTAGGACCCATGAGGTCCATGGTCGCACGCAAGGAAAGTTCCTCCTTATTAAGCTGAAAAAATGTTTCCTCCACCTGACAGCTGGGACCCACCGGCTGTATCTTCGCACGGAAGGAAGTGCCTCCTTGTTTTGCAAAAAAAATTATTCATCCCGTTGACAGCTGGGACCCGTCAGATTTGGTGACTGACTTGTGGGCCTACTAAGCGGACGTGTACGCACGGCTTTGTCAACTTAATCAACAAATGATTCTAGCAGCTGGACCGTTGGATGTTAATCCAACAGCAATGCTCTTTCTTCAACCTCTGTTCTTGCTCCTGTCTCCTGTGGGTGACACCGCGGCTGTGCTACCGCGCACCCGAACTAGTGAAGTTTCCCACTCCTCTCCATCTGTGACTCCACTGCCCCGTCTTCCCCATCTCCGGGTCGTTCCATTCTGGGTGCGCTCGGCACGGTGTGGTCAACATGGTTAACAACTGAGAGTCATCAGAAGATGACTATACGTGAGAGGCTGACAGTGGGGACGCACCACGCCCATGGACGCATGCATGCAACGGAACGCGGTGAGGTCAACATGGTCAAGGAACGACTTCCATCGGAAGTATACTGTACGTGGAGAGTCTCAGCTGGGTCCACGTCCGCAGCAAGTAAGCGCCTCCTTATTACGCGGAAAATAATGATTCCTCCAACTGACAGCAGGGACCCACTGGATGGGCCACCGTATTTTGCGAAAAAAACGTTTGCCCCCTGACTGCTGGGACCCACCTAACGGGCCACCGTATTTCACGAAAAAACACCCCCCCCCCCGCTGTCAGCTCGGACCCATCGGAAGTGCCTCCTTATTACGCACAAAGAAATGAATACTCCCCCGGCTAGCTGGGACCCACCTTGGTGGGAGGCTGACTTGTGGGCCTACTAAGTTGACGGGGACGAAGGGCTTTGTCAACTTAGTCAATATGAATGATTCTAGCTCCAGTGACCATACGATGTCCATCCAACGGCCGTAGTGCTTCTTCAACCTCTGGTCTTCTTGTTCCAGCCGCCCAAAGCAGAGTCGGTCGTCCCGCATGCTCCTGCCTCCCGTGGCCGACTGTGCTGCCGCGGAGGCCTCACCGCCCCCTACTATTCCCACCGCTAGCCAAGCCCTGCAGCGATGATAGCCTCGCACCGCAGCCGAACCAGCGAACCCTCGTACTCCTCTCCGCGCGGGCTTCCACTGCCGCATCTTCCCCGACTCTGTGTCGCCCCCTTCCTAGGCCTCGCCGTCGTCCACCGCCGTGGTGCTCTCCGCGCGGCGTGGTCAACGTGGTCAAGGAACGACTTCCATCGGAAGAGTACTGTATGTGGAGAGGCTGACAGCTGGGTCCACGACCATAGCCCAGTTTTTTTTGTGATTTGCCAAGTAAGTCGCTTTGTCAGGCCTGTTGGGCTGCAAATATTTCAAGACAAGGAGAGCTTTCATTCGGCTTTCCAAGAAAATGGCCCATCAGTAATGAGAAATTGGTTGTACATTTTTAAAACACATCAAACCGGCAATTAGTTTCAAATATCTTTTTTTTCATTTCGAGATTTTGAATTACATTAATTTTTATGCGTGGAGAATTTGTTGGATTTTATATTGATATACATTTATTTTTAAAATCAGTTTGAATGTGAGTTGAAATTTCTGGATTAAAAACAGTTCGGATTGCACCGAAATATTAAAAATTTTGTATAATTTTTTAACCATGGCCACAATATGGGTTGTAATGCTAACAAAAAGAATATGGGCTCCAAAAAACCTTAAGAATTAGCAAATGGGCTGTAAATATTAGAAATAATGGCAGATGGGCTATATGCTGTTTTCCATAGATTTGAGGCTTTCCTAAAAAAAGGTTGACGCACAAGCAGTGACTGTTGGATGTCCATCGAACGGCCGTCGTACTTCTTCAATCTTTGCTCTTCCTGCTCCAGCCGCTCAAACAAGCGCCGGCGGAACAGCCTGCTCCCTCCTCCCCGCGGCCGGCTGTGCTACCGCGCAGGCCTCACCGCCCCACCGTACTCCCACCGCTGGCCTAGCCATCCCTCAACTCACCCATAGCTAATGTTATTCTCCGGCGACGGAAGACGAACCAGTAAACCCTCGTACAGTCGTACTCGCCTCCGCGTGGGAAACAACTGCCGAGTCTTCCCTGCCTCCGTGTCGTTCCCTTCCTAGGCCTTGCCATCATCCACCGCCCTGGTGCTCTCGGCGCGGCCTGGTCAACGTGGTCAACGACTGACATGCATCTGAAGTGGAGTGTACATGGAGAAGCCGACAGCTGGGTCCACGACCGCACGCAAGGAAATGCCTCCTTATTACACGCAAAATAATGATTCCTCCACCTGACATTAGGGACCCACCGAAAGGGCCTCTGTATTTCGCGAAAAAACGTTACCGCCACTGATAGCTCGGACCCACCAGCTATATCTTCGCACGCAAGGAAGTGTCTCCTTATTACGCACAAAAAAATGAATACTCCCCCGTTAGCTGGGACCCAGTATAGTGGCAGGCTGACTTGTGGGCCCACTAAGTTGACAGGGACGGAGGGCTTTGTTAAATTAATCAAGATGCACGATTCTAGCTCTAGTGACTATACGATGTCCATCCAACGGCCGTAGTGCTTCTTCAACCTCTGGTCTTCTTGCTCCAGCCGTCCAAACCAGTGCCGGTCGTGCCTCGTGCTCCTGCCTCCCGTGGCCGGCTGCGATGCGGCGGAGGCCTTACCACCCCCTACTACTCCCACCGCTGGCCTGGCCATCCCTCTACTCACCCACACCCCCTGTTATTCTGCGGCGACGACAGCCTCACACCGCAGCGAACCAGTGAACCCTCGTACTCCTCTACGCGTGGGCATCCACTGCCGCATCTTCCCCGGCTCTGCGTCGTCCCCTTCCTAGGCCTCGCCGTCGTCCACCGCCCGGGTGCTCTCGGCACGGCATGGTCAACGTGGTTAAGGAACGGCTATCATCGGAAGTGGACTCTACGTGGAGAGGCTGACAGCTGGGTCCACGACCGCAGCAAGGAAGTGCCTCCTTATTATGTGCAAAATAATTATTCCTCCACCTAACAGCAGGGACCCACTGGACGGGCCACCGTATTTCATGAAAAAAACGTTTGCCCCCGACTGCTGGGATCCACCAGCTACATCTTCGCAGGCAAGGAAGTGCCTGATAGTTGGTACCCACCTGGTCGAAGCGGACGTAGCGTTGTCATTCTGGTCACGAACGTGTACGTACATATATACTGGTGGATGTAGAGGCGCACACGTGTCGTAGTAGAGGCGCGTACGTGTCGTAGTAGAGGCGCGCACGTAGCATGTACACGTACGTACAGCGGCCAGGGTGCAAGAAAGAAAATACGGCCACGTATGTGTACATACGGGCGGGGTCTCGAACGCCTACTCGCGCATACGTACGGCTAGGGCTCGTGTACATGGCTGGGTCGGAATGGAGAAACAGCGTCGTCGTCGTGTTCATGGGGAGGCAACGGAATGCGTCGTGTTCATGGGGAGGCAACGGAATGCGTCGTGTTCATCGAGAGGCAACGGATCGCGTGGGAGCCAACCGGCTGGGTCGGAATGGAATGCGTGGTCGTGTTCATCGGGAGGGCTTGGATGGAATAGGCGATGGAAACGAGGCCCGGCGTACCGCACAACAGAGGAAACGGATGTCCTATGTTCGGAACAGGGTCCTGTTGATCGGGAGGGGTCTGTCGTACCGCAAAACGGAGGAAACGGACGTCCTATGTTCTGAACAGGGTCCTGTTGATCGGGAGGGGTCTGTCGTACCGCAAAACGGAGGAAACGGACCTCCTACGGTCGTAACGGGGGTCCTGTTGATTGCGAGGGGTGTGGCATACCGCAAAAAGGATGAAACGGACCTCCTACAGTCAAAACGGGGGTCCTGTTCATCGGGAGGGGTGTGGCGTAGCGCAAAACGGATGAAACGTACTTGTGTTGGAGCACTACGGTCGAAACGGGGGTCCTATTCATCAGGAGGGGTGTGGCGTACCGCAAAACAGGACTCCACAGGATACTGTTCATCTCCATCGTCGACCTCCTCCAGCCTCCACGGGCTACCATCGACCTCCTCCAGCCTCCACGGGCTCCTGTTCATCCAGCCTCCACCGCGCGCTACTCCACCGGCTACTGTTCAACCACCCCTCCACGGGCACCCCTCCACCGTCTACTGTTCATCCAGCCCTCCACACCACGGGGTCCTGTTCAACCACCCCTCCACGGGCACCCCTCCACCGTGTACTGTTCATCCAGGCCTCCACCTCACCATGGGGTCCTGTTCATCCAGAGGCAACGCCACCGCTCACTGTTCAGCCAATCGACCGGCTTCAGTTAGCAGCAGTAGCGAAGGAATTGCTCGATCAGGTTCAGTTAACAGCCATCGATCGATTGCTCGGGTTCAGTAACGCGTAGCCTATAGTGCAATCGCTCAGGTTCAGTTAGAGCCCAATGCCTCGCTCGGGTTCAGTTCGAGCCAACGCCTCGCACACACGCGCGTACGTGTACGAGAGAAACGTGCATCGCTCAGCCCCCGACCTCCCTCCGTAACCGGGAACTCCCCAAAATTTTCATCCCCCTCGCTTCTACCATGGTTTTTCCATCATGGACGGCCCAAAGAATGTCAGGCAGCTGCGTCTCCGGCCCGCCCAGGACGAGAAGCCCATTTTCTGTCATGATTTTTTGTCATAAGAGTAGGAGCCCACCACATCTATGATGATACCAGGTTTTGTCACAATTATCGTCATAGAAGTGTTATATGTATGACAGAAATTTTTTTTGTTCGGCCCAAAATGTCATGGATGTGTCTTTTTTTGTAGTGTGCATAGCAGCGACTAACCCCTAGCCTAGAGGTCGAGTTTGTGGCTTTCTGTCTTCTTTGGTTCGCAGGGCATGTGGACACTTCTGCTGAGCCGCTTGGGAAAAAGAAAACGAACCGGCGCTAAGGCCCCGGCAAGCCAGGACTGCCGGGGGCTGAAGACACAAGGATCTAACCACGGCAAGCCAAAGTTGCCGGGGGCTGCGGATTCAGATAAGTCCTTCATCCCCTGTTGTGCATTTCCATATGGAACTGGGATAAATGAAACCTCATTTTTCTCCAAAACCACCGTGCTCCCCCTTATTCTTGTAACCATGTCCCTGGGACAGACCCGGGTCGTAGACATGGTGGCAAGGAAATAAATGAAGGGCCTAACTCTACTTTGTCCCCGCCTCCGCCAAAAGCGTGAGAATGGTCGAATGAAGTCAGGGGACGGCAAGGCCTGTTGCCGGGCGACCATGTTTATCTTAAAAATAACAAGGATCCGTTCCTTGGAATGGGCCTCGCCCATGCACAAAGAACCCGACAAGCACCCTTTTTCATTAAAAATATCCCATACAAGTATAGTTCATACGGAATTAAAAACATGAGCAAGGGGATAACAAGTCTTAAAATTAACAAGTGCCCGCAGGCTTACAAACTGAAAAGAGATAAGATGCCCGTAATCCCTTTATTGTCCCTCTCTTCAGAAAGCGGAACAAGATGGCGGGAGGGAAAAAAGAGGGCCTAGGCAAGGTGCGAGGAGCAGAAGGCACCAAGAGAACATATTGGTGCCAGGAAAGGAGCTGGAAGACGAGGCAGCGGGCCAGCAATACGCGACGAAGGCATCGGTGCCCGTGTACTCCGACTTGACGGCCGCCACCCGCCTTCTCCGGCCCTCCTACGCCAGCCACCCAAGGACATGACGGGGAGTGCGCCGATGGAGAGCTTGACGAGGAAGGCCATCGACAGGCCACACGGTGTAGGGCGGGGCAACACGGTCAGTCAGAGATGAGGTTGACGTGACCTCGCTCGACGCTCTCGTTGTCGCTGTCGCTACCCTCCTCATCACTCCCGCTTGAAGAGGAATCTTCATCGTTGGAGGAGCTCTCCACACGACACTTTAGGCGAGTTCCAAGTGTCGGATTTCGGGTTCCGGGAGACCCTTAAGGTTTGAACTCTGGCGTGCGCATGGAGATCTTTCCCCTACCGACTCGTGCTTCTATGGCTCGCAAGAAATCTAGGCTGGGAAGAAGAACACACAAAGGACATGAGGTTTATACTGGTTCGGGCCACCGATGTGGTCTAATACCCTACTCTAGTGTGTGGTGTGGTGGATTGCCCCAGGGGCTGATGATGAACAATACAGGGGGACGAATGGCCTCCCAAGAGGTGTTCTTGAGCTGGTGCAATGTGTTCTACTCGGTCTGGATCCCCCTCCCTCTATGGTGGCTAGTCCTACTTATAGAGGCCCTGGTCCTCTTCCCAAAATGTGAGCGGGAAGGGCGCCAACAATTGGCTATTTTCAAGGGGAACATCCAGTACAAGTTATCCTGACCAAAGGTGGTCTTCGGCTGCCAAAAGCACTGGTGATGACACCGTCTTGGGCTCCATGGTGACCTGCGTCCTGCCGCTCTGCTAGTCTTGGTCTCGTTGCACCGGAATGGTAACCTTTGCCTAATGCCTTGGCCTGTGCTTGTTCCCTTTGCACCGAAGGGGAAACAAGGACACTGCATAGGCCGGTGCCCGCCTGGCGCCCGCTTGACCTCGATCGTCATGGCTTGCATCACGGGCTCCTCGCGAGGTGCCCCTGCCTTGATCTCTCTGCCTCCTCGCGAGCCTGCCTGATGAGGCTGCTCCTGAGGAAGCTTCCTGTCATCTGCCCCGCAGGGCTTGGCCCCTCGCGAGGGTCTTGAGTTTGACCTGATGAAGCTGGGCCACACTGGGCCCCCAATCGAGCCACGCCGTAGGCCGCATGCTGGCAAGTCTGGGGACCCCCATTCCCAGAACACCGACAGTAGCCCCCGGGCCCGAGGCGCGCCTGGGCTGGGCCTAGCAGAGAAGCGAAGGGGCAAGTGCGATTGAGGTGGGCGCCGCGTGGCGACAGATTGGACGTGGGCGTATGCGCTTCCCCACGACGCCTCGGTAACTGCATGACTTGACAAGTCCCTGCATGCAGAGAAATGGGTCATGATTACCTGCGATTGAGGTGGTCGGCGGTTGGCCTTCTCCAGCTATAAGTATGGGACTGTGCGAGCCTCGTTAGCTTATCCCTTCCTCTACTCCTTTTCTTCTTCTTGGCTACTCGCCGTTCCCATGGCTCCGTCGAAGAGATTCTCGGCCGAGGAGAAAGGAAAAGCTCGTATGGCAGGGCCTAACTCCCCATAGACCAAGCGCGGCCGGGGCCGCCCTCGCAAGCACCCCACGGCCCCGTAGTGGCTTCCCGCGACCATGGAGGCGGTTCCCTGCGCGGTGGTGAGCACCCGGTTGCCGATGGGAGGCACGCCGTGGCCGCGAGGCCCCCCAGGAAGCGCTTTCACTCGGCGGAGGTGCTGCCGGAGTTCGTCGTGTGGTCGGCGGACCCGACCAGCACCTGGCTCCAGCTCCCCTGTTTCTTCATAGGTGAACTGCCGGCCAGTGCTCGGGGCGGCCTCTGGCTTCAGGCAGATGGTTGCTGCAGCAGGGCCTCCTGGGCTTCGCTAGAGGTCTCCGCTTCTGGGAATGCGGTCGTGACCCGCGGCTGGCAAATGTTTGCCCGTGCGCGCAGCCTGAGCCGGCGGTGCACTCTGCACTTCAAATTCGATGGCGACGCCACCCTCTACGTGAGGGTGTTCGGGGAAGACGGTCACCGCGCTGGATGCTGCCCCGAAGACGATGACCGCGGCCGCCTGCTGAGCCCCGGTGCTGACCAGGATGAAGACGGCGGCAGGCGTTTAGGCGGCGGCGCTCGGGGCTCGCCAAGCTCCTCCAGCGGTGTCCGCGACCAGCCCCCGCACCGTCGTGCCCGCTTGGGTGAAGGTAGCGGGTCAGCCCGCCGTCGCGCCCCGGTGAAGCGAGAGGAGGGATCCGCCTGAGCCCCTAGAGGCAGCTCGAGCTTTCACCGCAAATTGGTGCCGAGAAAGTTGTGCCCATTTTGTTTTTCTTCTTTCCTTAGCTCAGTGGGGCTTGACGCGGTCCTCGCCTCCCGAGGCTGAGGCCTCGCCGCGCGCTTCATGTCCTGCAAGGATTAGCAGGAGGAGTAGTGTAACGCCCCGAGATCGATGTGCCAGGTGTGCGTCGGTTATTCGCTGTCGTTGTCATGTCTTTTGCTTGCGTGTTGCATCTTATCACGTCATCATGTGCATTGCATCATCATGTTTTCAAAACTTGCATTCGTCTGGGTTCCCCCGTTCTCTCCGCTATCCGTTCTGAGCCCAGACACACTTGCACGTGCCCGCGGCACGTCCGAAATATTATTTTATAAGTGGCCGGAAAATGTTCTCGGAATGGGATGAGCGTTGGCGTGCGGTCTTGTCATAGTGTAGGTAGGCTGCCTGGCAAATTTCGTCGCATTCGGAGTCCGTTTGACGCCCCAACGGATAAATATAGCGGCAATAGTAGCCGGTCTAACGTCGGACGTTTTCGGTCTCCGGAAATAGTTGCCGGGCCTCCCTCTCTTCTCTTCTCTCAGTTCGAGACCGTCTACACAGCACACTACCTACCGCCAGGTCCAACCTAACCTCTCTCGTCAGCCCGCGGCCCTCCTCGCGCGCGCGTCCAGAAATTGTCCCGGACCCGACCCAAGCATTCGTCACCGTTGTGTCCGAATCATCCCCAAACGTCTATAAAACGTCTCCGTTTTTCTCTTTGGGCTACCTAACCTATTTTCCCATCCGTCTGATTAAGATCGAAGGGACCTAATGCCCCTATCCAGAAATCCTTTTGCCTTATATATTAGACCAAACCCTAAAACCTAGGGATCTGTCCCATCCATCTCCTCACCCACCGCCGCCACCCTCTCCCTTGGGATCCTCCCAGATCCCTGTCGGTCCAATCTGCAGCCCAGTCTTCCTCCTTCGTTTTCAGCACCACCCCAATCAGCAGCTTCCACCTTGCCCCGATCCAAATCGACCTCCCCAGCGACGCCCCACCTCGTCTCCAACTCCGGTCACAGCCTTGCCCTACTTGTTGTTTCTCCTTCCCGTCTGCTTCCTCTGCATTGGGCCAGCGCCTCGACGAGAACCTCGCCCGCGCCCCGTCTTCCTCCTCATCGCGCGGATCCAGGAGGCTCGATGCCCAGCAGCTCGCCTCCGAGCTGTTCCTGGACGGACACGCCCTCCGGCCTCGCCTTTCTGCCGCTGAAGACCCGCGCTGGGGCCTGCTACGCTGCGCCGCCGCTCGCAGGCCTCTGCTCTCCTGCACCTTGTCTCCGATAGAGGCAAGTTCGTCGCCGCCAAGACCTTGCCTCGCCGGATCCGCCGCCCACTACCGGGAATCGGTCCCCGACGACCTCGCCTCGCATCCGGTGGTCATCCCGTCATTTTTTTGTCGCCGGAAGCACCAGCGCAGCTGCCCCTTAACTTCCTGGAACGCACGCACCTCCAAGTCCCGCTCACTGTGTCCGTTGACTTCGTCGCTGACCGCGTGTGTCCCAAGAGAGCGCCAGGCCCAGCTCGCCCGCGCGAAGACCCCCCCACCTCTGCCGCTTTGCCTGGGCCACGTTCTCCCCTCGCTGCTCGTCATGGGCCGCGCGCCTGCCGGCCCAGCTGCGCCTTCTCCCGTCCTAGTCCATCACCGAGCCGGCCCAAGTGCCGTGGTGAGCAGCTCAGTTCAACCCAATGCAGCCTGTCCTATTTTTTTTCCTGCTGCTACGAATTTAGCTATTATTCCTGAGAGGTTGTTTTGCAGAAAAGTCCGAAGAGTTCAAGCCTTTAATATCTAATTAACCATGCATCGGTTTAAAATAAGTTATATATGAAACATGACTAGAATTTCATCTAGTTTCATATTGTGCCATTTTCATCCATGTTTAACATGTTTAAAATGTTGTTTGAATAATTTTTTCTCTATGTCATGTTAAAATGCTTTAATTCATAAATTTTTAACCGTAGCTCCAAACCTAAGAAACTTTATATGTAAATGGGGTAGAATTTTGCCTAGTTTAACATGGTGGCATCACTTTGCATGTTTAACAACTCTAAAATTATGTTTAGGGCAGAACAGTACCAAACCTAATATATGCATATGAGGAGTTTCCGGAATTGTTGTTCGTTGCTTCCGACCTCATTTAAACTTGACTAGATAGGTAGTCTTACTTTGCTTCACCCTCTTGCCATGTTTGACAACATTTAATATTGTTCGGTACATAAACGAGATCGAACTAAATAATGGAATGTGGTGTTTTATCAATATGCATCTCGTTGCATATTGAGCTCCACTTAATTTGTAGGATTGCTTGTGCACTTTGCCATGCCATGCATTTTAAACCGGACATGCATCATACTTGGTTGTGCATCGTGCCATGTTAATGTGTTGGTTGTTTACCATGTTGTGTGCTTCTTTCCGGTGTTGCTTCTTTGGGTTGGTTTCGATAACGTTGCGTTTGTGAGGACCCATTCGACTACGTCCGTTTGTCTTCTTCATGGACTCGTTCTTCTTCCTTGCGGGATTTCAGGCAAGATGACCATACCCTCGAAATCACTTCTATCTTTGCTTGCTAGTTGCTCACTCTGTTGCTATGCCTATGCTGCGATACCTACCACTTGCTTATCATGCCTCCTATATTGTTAAGCCAAGCCTCTAACCCACCTTGTCCTAGCAAACCGTTGTTTGGCTATGTTACCGCTTTGCTCAACCCCTCTTATAGCATTGTTAGTTGCAGGTGAAGATTGAAGTTTGTTCCTTGTTGGAACTTGGAGATGTTGTTCCTTGTTGGAACATGTTTACTTGTTGGGATATCACAATATCTCTTATTTAATTAATGCATATATATAATTGGTAAAGGGTGGAAGGCTCGGCCTTATGCTTGGTGTTTTGTTCCACTCTTGCTGCCCTAGTTTCCGTCATATCGTTGTTATGTTCATGGATTTTGCGTTCCTTACGCGGTTGGGTATTAATGGGAACCCCTTGACAGTTCACCTTGAATAAAACTCTTCCAGCAATGCCCAACATTGGTTTTACCATTCGCCACCTAGCCTTTTCTTTCCCTTGGGTTCTGCAGACTCAAGGGTCATCTTTATTTTAACCCCCCCCCTCGGGCCAGTGCTCCTCTGAGTGCTGGTCCAACCGAGCGATGTCCGAGGCTACCAGGGGCAACTCTGGGCTGGCTTACCCGACATCTTGCTCATCCGGTGTGCCCTGAGAACGAGATATGTGCAGCTCCTATCGGGATTTGTCGGCACATCTGGGTGGCTTTGCTGGTCTTGTTTTACCATTGTCGAAATGTCTTGTAACCGGGATTCCGAGTCTGATCGGGTCTTCCCGCTAGAAGGAATATCCTTCATCGACCATGAGAGCTTGTCATGGGCTAAGTTGGGACACCCCTGCAGGGATTTGAACTTTCGAAAGCCGTGCCCGCGGTTATGGGCAGATGGGAATTTGTTAATGTCCGGTTGTAGAAAACCTGAAGTTGACCTTAATTAAAATGCATCAACCGTGTGTGTTACCGTGATTGTCTCTTTCCGGCGGTGTCCGGGAAGTGAACACGATGTTGGAGTTATGCTTGACGTAGGTTGTTCTAGGATCACTTCTTGATCATACTTTTATCGATCGTGCTTTGCGTTCTCTTCTCGCTCTCATTTGCGTATGTTAGCCACCATATATGCTAGTCACTTGATGCAGCTCCACCTCATACCTTTACCTTACCCATAAGCTTAAATAGTCTTGATCGCGAGGGTGCGAGATTGATGAGTCCCCGTGACTCACAATTACTCCCAAAACCAGTTTGCAGGTGCCGATGTTACCGAGCAGGTGACACAATCAAGCTCAAGGAGGAGCTTGATGAAGATCTTGTCCTTTGTGTTGTTTCGTTCTAGTTGATCAGTAGTGGAGCCCAGTCGGGACGATCGGGGATCTGTGTAGCATTTGGGGTTCTTCTTTTATTTTGGTTCCATAGTCGGACCTTGATTGTATTTGGATGATGTAATGCTTTATTCATGTAATTGTGTTAAGTGGCGATTGTAAGCCAACTATGTATCTCTTCCCCTATTGTATTACATGGGTTGTTTGCGAAGATTACCTCACTTGCTACATTGCTTTCAATGCGGTTATGCCTCTAAGTCGTGCTTTGACATGTGGGAGATATAGCCGCATTGAGGGCGTTACAAGTTGGTATCAGAGCCTTCCCCGACCTTAGGAGCCCCCACTGATTGATCGAACTAGCAGCCGTTGTTGAGTCTAGAAAAATGTTTTGAGTCATTTAGGAATTATATATCGGAGAGTTTAGGAATTCTTTTTACTCCCCAGTCCCTTCATCGCTCTGGTAAGGCATCCTGGCGTAGAGTTTTGACTCTTCTCTTCTCAAATTTCATTAAAAAAAATTTAGGATCATGCGGGTATCTTGGAATCGTTCCGATGGTTTTGTGACGAGAACATTGTTCTTGGTGCCTCGTGTCATTTAGGGGTTGTGGCAGTGTCCCGGGGAGTTGAGCTTCGAGGTGTTGTCGTCACAATTTTATCGTTGCAGTTCTGGAATACCTGAGTTTAGTTCACCGACATCGAAAATCTCTTTTATGCAGTTGTTGGTGAGATAACCTCGACGCCACCCAGTACCGGGGCGGGAGCTCGGGAGTATTGCCATAACTCGTATAACGGATGCTTTTCGAAGGTTGAGGTAGACAATTTCCGAAGGTTTCTTGGTTATGTGTTGAAGGATGGATACAGCTGGATGTAGGATTTGCTAGTTTTGGGTGAGATATTATGCTTCCCCTGTATCCCCAACACCTGATTGCATAACCGGAAAATTTCGGGAGTTTATAAGTGGGAATTCAAGTAGCTCTTAGGCTTATCTTTCCGACAGATGTATGATATGAAATTGGGGTTCGACGTCTAGTGGTCCACCTATCCACGGTTGGTTTTAAAGTGGTCTCGTTGTGTCTTAAAGAGTCCTTGGCTATGCTGACTCGGGGACGCTTCGTATGTCCTGTGCATTGCCTTGTACATGATGGTGCTGTACGATCGAGCCCATGTAGGCCCACCACGAAAACTTCGGACGAAATCTCTATCATATGTTTGTTCCGGCTTATTCTGCAAGCCAATCCTTTGTTTTGTTTTGAGTTGTGGTATTCGAGTTGCTTCAAAGTCAAATGTTGATTCAATACCTTTTCCTAAGAGGTGTTCTCATACCCCAATGTGAACACTAATCCTTCTTGATCATCGAGTTTGTCATGTCAATCCTTTTAACTGGTGTGCTTCTCTTCAAGTGGATCCGATCATTGCAACATCCGCAAGATCAAGTATCAGTTCTTCTCAACAGTGTTTGTTTCATCCGTCCCCAAGTTGCCTTTGTTTTCCCGCCCACCCACCCTTTTTCTTCAAGGATTCGAATTTCTTAATTAAGTATCCATTTTATTCATGTGAAGTCTCTTCTTTCTTTCCTTTCAATGTTCTTACCCGGTGTTTCTCATGAAGATTCTAACGGAGCTTCAAATTCATCATTCCTCATTCCTCTTCTTCTCCGGTGGTTTCGAGTCAAGCTTTGTTGATCATATCCTTTCCTTGTTTCAATGCTTTCTCATGCCGGTGCAATTCTTAATCATTCACCTCTCGCTATTCAATTGTTCCGGAGTCCTGAAGATATCTCAGAAGGATCGTCTTGTCATTCAAGATCCGTTAATCCTATTTTGAGGATGTTTATCTCATTCAAGCCTTTTAATTCAACCGTTGCATTATCTCTTTTAAATTGTTCTATGGTGTTTCTTTTGAGTAGGCCCTAACCCACAGGTTTTTCCCAGGATCTTACCTGACTCTTCTTTTACGGCGTTACTATCAAATTCATTTCAAAGTTTAACGTAAGAATGAGTTATCATCAGTCAAATGCCTTCTCCTAGATCTTTCACAATTCTTTTCATCGTTGGCTCAACTTTTTCATTCTTCATTCCGGTGTGCCTCAATAATTCATGGTGGTGTTTCTCGTCGTCATTCTTGGATTTTGAAGACCGAAGAAGATTCTTCTTTCAATCTTGCTCCATTCTCTTCAAGATTCGTCATTCAAGCTTGTTGCCATCCTCTCATAATTGTTTTCGATTGTTAGAATTCTTTTTCACCCATCCGGAGTAATTCAGGAGTCTTTTCAGTTTGATTCTCTGAAGGCCATCATTTCAGGATTATTCATTCTAGTTTTCAGCTAACATTCTCCAAATCTTACCGGTGCATCGTTCAAGTATCCTCTAATCAGTTCTTGACCTCTTCGTTCTCTTGTATCTAAATCCTAGCAAGCATCGTCATTCATTTGCTAATCCTTCTTGGTGTTTCTTCATGTTTTATTCGTTTTTTTCTTCAATTCTTACGGCGGTTCATTCAAGATTCTCTTCCTTTGTTATCATATCAATTTATTCGACGTTCCAATCCTACCGGTGGTTCGTTGAAGACCTTCCCAAGTTTATGTTATATCTCTCTTAATCCTTGCTACGAGAATAAGTAGTGTGCCAAATCCGTTGATTCTCATCAATTTAATTGGTGAAGGATAAGCATAATGTAATTCTTATTCTTGTTTCATCGAAGTGAGTAATTCCTTATTCCGGAGGCTCATCAAATTCTCGGTTTCAATAGTTGTCATCTTCTCTTTTTCCCGGAGTTCCAATTTCTCTCAATTATTTCATCGTGAAGCCCCATCTAAATCATTGCAAGGGTTCAACTGGTGTTTTCAACTTCTACTTCATTCCGTTTTGATCATCCTTTCGTTACCGGAGTTCTTCATGGAGGTTCTACTTGATCGTTCATCAAGGATTTAAATACTTCTCGAAGTGTTCATCAAGATTCTTTTCAGAGGAGCTCAAACATTCTGGAGTGCAATTCTCTCAACCATATCATTCGAGGTGGTATTATGTCATTCTTGATAATTTGAGTTCGGGTCTCATGATTCACAGGTTGTTAAGAATGAGATATTTTAAATCCATCCACCTCTTTGTTGGAGTTATCTTGGGTTATATTTCTCCTAAAGCCTTCCCTGAGGATTCTTGCTATCTATGGTGCTTATAAAGGACCCAAGATCTTCTTTATCCTCCCGGTGAAATATTTTATCGTCTCCTTGTTCATTCCAATCCAATTCTTTTCCCGTGAGTGGCAGGTTGTCACCCCATAATTTTGAGATGTATTCCATAAGACCATATCAAGCTTCTTCTTTTCGTTGTTGGTTTTCCAACAACTCCATTCTAGCTGTTGTTGTAAGCGTGCTCCCTCGAGATCTCGTTTCACTTCGTTCATTCCATTCCACTCTTTCTTTTGTTCCAGAGGCATTGTGATGGTGCTATCTTCAACATTTCTTCTTGTTCTTGTCAGGACCTTGTTCTTTTCATGCCTATCCATTTAACCGGAGAGTTGTGCCCTCTGCTCAGTTCTTTTCATCTTATCAAGTCTTGTATCACTTTTCAACCGGAGTGCTGTCCGACTTTGTTCTTCCTCCTTCCCCTTTCCTAACGGAGTGTTTTCAACTTCGTTCATCTCCGTTGCTTTCTTTCTGTCTTTTTCTCAACCTCGCAAGGTTCTTTGGTTTCAATCGTTTGTCAAAGAAGCAACTTAGTTTCACCTCTTCTCTTTCTCTTCCGTTTGTCCCTCCGGTGCCATTCTAGATCTCGGGACGAGATCCTCTCGTAGTGGTGGAGTGTTGTAATGCCCCGAGACAGATGTGCCAGGTGTCCGTCAGTTATTCGTTGTCGTTGTCATGTCTTTTGCTTGCGTGTTGCGTCTTATCATGTCATCATGTGCATTGCATCATCATGTTTTCAAAACTTGCATTCATCAGGGTTCCCCCATTCTCTCCGCTGTCCGTTCTGAGCCCAGACACACTTGCACGCGCCCACGGCACGTCCGAAATATTATTTTATAAGTGGCCGGAAAATGTTCTCGGAATGGGATGAGAGTTGGCGTGCGGTCTTGTCATAGTGTAGGTAGGATGCCTCCCAAATTTCATCGCATTCAGAGTCTGTTTGACGCCCCAACGGGTAAATATAGCGGCAATAGTAGCCGGTCTAACGTCGGACGTTTTCGGTCTCCGGAAACTGTCGCCGGGCCTCCCTCTCTTCTCTTCTCTCAGTTCGAGACCGTCTACACAGCGCACTACCTACCGCCAGGTCCAACCTAACCTCTCTCGTCAGCCCGCGGCCGTCCTCGCGTGCGCTCCAAAAATTGTCCCGGACCCGACCCGAGCAGTCGTCACCGTTGTGTCCGGATCATCCCCAAACGTCTATAAAACGTCTCCGTTTTTCTCCGTGGGCTACCTAACCTATTTTTCTCGTTCGTCCGATTAAGATCGAAGGGACCTAATGCCCCTATCCAGAAATCCTTTTGCCTTATATATTAGACCAAACCCTAAAACCTAGGGATTTGTCCCATCCATCTCCTCACCCACCGCCGCCACCCTCTCCCTTGGGATCCTCCCAGATCCCCGTCGGTCGAATCTGCAGCCCAGTCTTCCTCCTTTGTTTTCAGCACCACCCCAATCAGCAGCTTCCACCTTGCCCCGATCCAAATCCACCTCCCCAGCGACGCCCCACCTCGTCTCCAACTCCAGTCACAGCCTTGCCCCACTTGCTGTTTCTCCTTCCCGTCTGCTTCCTCTGCATCGGGCCAGCGCCTCGACGAGATCCTCGCCTGCGCCCTGTCTTCCTCCTCATCGCGCGGATCCAGGAGGCTCGATGCCCAGCAGCTCGCCTCCCCCCTGTTCCAGGACGGACACGCCCTCCGGCCTTGCCTTTCTGCCGCTGAAGACCCGCGCTGGGGCCTGCTACGCTGCGCCACCGCTCGCAGGCCTCTGCTCTCCTGCACCTCGTCTCCGACACAGGCAAGTTCGTCGCCGCCAAGACCTTGCCTCGCTGGATCCGCCGCCCACTGCCGGGAATCGGTCCCCGACGACCTCGCCTCGCATCCGGTGGTCGTCTCGTTGTTTTTTTTGTCGCCGGAAGCACCAGCGCCGTCGCCCCTTGACTTCCTGGAACGCGCGTAGCTCCAAGTCCCGCTCGCTGTGTCCGTTGACTTTGTCGCCGACCGCGCGTGGGCCACGAGAGCTCCAGGCCCAGCTCGCCCGCGCGAAGACCCCCCACCTCTACCGCTTTGCCTGGGCCGCCTTCTCCCTCACTGCTCGTCGTGGGCCGCGCGCCTGCCGGCCCAGCTGCGCCTTCTCCCGTCCTAGTCCATCACCGAGCCGGCCCAAGTGCCGTGGTGAGCAGCTCAGTTCAACCCAATGCAGCCCGTCCTATTTTTTTCCTGCTGCGACGAATTTAGCTATTATTCCTGAGATGAATTTAGCTAGAGTTCATGCATTTAATATCTAATTAACCGTGCATCGGTTTAAAGTAAGTTATATATGAAACATGACTAGAATTTCGTCTAGTTTCATATTGTGCCATTTTCATCCATGTTTAACATGTTTAAAATGTTGTTTGATTAATTTTTGCTCTATGTCATGTTAAAATGCTTTAATTCATAACTTTTTAACCGTAGCTCCAAACCTAACAAACTTTATATGTAAATGGGGTAGAATTTTGCCTAGTTTAACATGGTGGCATCACTTTGTACGTTTAACAACTCTAAAATTATGTTTAGGGAAGTACAGTCCCAAACCTAATATATGCATATGAGGAGTTTCCGGAGTTGTTGTTCGTTGCTTCCGGCCTCATTTAAACTTAACTAGATAGGTAGTTTTACTTTGCTTCACCCTCTTGCCATGTTTGACAACATTTAATATTGTTGGGTACATAAACGAGATAGAACTAAATAATGGAATGTGGTGTTTTGTCAATATGCATCTCGTTGCATATTGAGCTCCACTTAATTTGTAGGATTGCTTGTGCACTTTGCCAAGCCATGCATTTTAAACCGGACATGCATCATACTTGGTTGTGCATCATGCGATGTTCATGTGTTGGTTGTTTACCATGTTGTGTGCTTCTTTCCGGTGTTGCTTCTTCGGGTTGGTTCCGATAACGTCGCGTTTGTGAGGACCCGTTCGACTACGTCCGTTTGTCTTCTTCATGGAATCGTTCTTCTTCCTTGCGGGATTTCAGGCAACATGACCGTACCCTCAAAATCACTTCTATCTTTGCTTGCTAGTTGCTCGCTATGTTGCTATGCCTATGCTGCGATACCTACCACTTGCTTATCATGCCTCCCATATTGTTAAGCCAAGCCTCTAACCCACCTTGTCCTAGCAAACCGTTGTTTGGCTATGTTACCGCTTTGCTCAGCCCCTCTTATAGCGTTGTTAGTTGCAGGTGAAGGTTGAAGTTTGTTCCTTGTTGGAACTTCGAGATGTTGTTCCTTGTTGGAACATGTTTACTTGTTGGGATATCACAATATCTCTTATTTAATTAATGCATCTATATACTTGGTAAAGGGTGGAAGACTCGGCCTTATGCCTGGTGTTTTGTTCCACTCTTGACGCCCTAGTTTCCGTCATATCGGTGTTATGTTCTTGGATTTTGCGTTCCTTACGCAGCTGGGTATTAATGGGAATCCCTTGACAGTTTGCCTTGAATAAAACTCTTCCAGCAATGCCCAACATCAGTTTTACCATTCGCCACGTTGCCTTTTCTTTCCCTTGGGTTCTGCAGACTCAAGGGTCATCTTTATTTTAACACCCCCGGGCCAGTGCTCCTCTAAGTGTTGATCCAACCGAGCGATGTCTGAGGCTACCAGGGGCAACTCTGGGCTGGCTTACCCGACGTCTTTCTCATCCGGTGTGCCCTGAGAACGAGATATGTGCAGCTCCTATCGGGATTTGTCGGCACATCTGGGTGGCTTTGCTGGTCTTGTTTTACCATTGTCGAAATGTCGTGTAACCGGGATTCCGAGTCTGATCGGGTCTTCCCGCTAGAAGGAATATCCCTCGTTGACCGTGAGAGCTTGTGATGGGCTATGTTGGGACACCCCTGCAGGGATTTGAACTTTCGAAAGCCGTGCCCGTGGTTATGGGCAGATGGGAATTTGTTAATGTCCCGTTGTAGAAAACCTGAAGTTGACCTTAATTAAAATGCATCAACCATGTGTGTTACTGTGATTGTCTCTTTCCGGCGGTGTCCGGGAAGTGAACACGGTGTTGGAGTTATGCTTGACGTAGGTTGTTCTAGGATCACTTCTTGATCATACTTTTATCGACCGTGCTTTGCCTTCTCTTCTCGCTCTCATTTGCGTATGTTTGCCACCACATATGCTAGTCGCTTGATGCAGGTCCACCTCATACCTTTACCTTACCCATAAGATTAAATAGTCTTGATCGCGAGGGTGCGAGATTGCTGCGTCCCCGTGACTCATAGTTACTCCCAAAACCAGTTTGTAGGTGCCGATGTTACCGAGCTGGTGACGCAATCAAGCTCAAGGAGGAGCTCGATGAAGATCTTGTCCTTTGTGTTGTTTCGTTCTAGTTGATCAGTAGTGGAGCCCAGTCGGGACGATCGGGGATCTGTGTAGCATTTGGGGTTCTTCTTTTATTTTGGTTCCGTAGTAGGACCTTGATTGTATTTGGATGATGTAATGCTTTATTCATGTAATTGTGTGAAGTGGCGATTGTAAGCCAACTATGTATCTTTTCCCCTATTGTATTACATGGGTTGTTTGCGAAGATTACCTCACTTGCGACATTGCTTTCAATGCGGTTATGCCTCTAAGTCGTGCTTCGACACGTGGGAGATATAGCCGCATCGAGGGCGTTACAAGTAGCCTTCGGTCTGGTTGTGGGGGCAATCTTCCCAGTCCTGCGCTCGTGTCGCGATGCCCGTGGGGCACGGAATGGGAGGGGTGCTCCCGCAGCAGACCCGAACAGGAAAGCTTCAAATGATCGGGGCAGAAAACACTCACGAGGGCGCCCGCAAACCTCCCTTGCGAGATTTGCGAGAGAAAACGAGGCAAGTGAGTGAAAAAGATAAAGAGTCACAAGCCTGGGACGGCAACAGCTCCAGTAAAACTTCAAACAGGAACGAACAAGTCAACTGCAGAAAGCAAATGAAAAAGCCGCGTCCGGCACCTATTCTAGTCTTTGACGTCTTCTCACCAGCGCGAAGCTAAGTACTACCACTGGGCGTGGGCGGGAGCCCCCGAGGCCCGAGGGCGGCACTCCAGAGACTTCGGGGCGTGTACAGCCCCACTCTTTATTACGTGAGAGTGTCACGGGCGGCGAGCTTCACAGGAATTGGCCTTCTTCACAGGCACATGGCCTTTCCCAAAACGTGGCAGCTTCACAGGCATTGGCCTTTTTCACAGGCACCGGGCCTTTCCGAAAATGCGGCAGCTTCACAGGCATTGGCCTTCTTCACAGGCACCGGGCCTTTCCCAAAATGCGGAAGCTTCACAGGCATTGGCCTTCTTCACAGGCACCGGGCCTTTCCCAAAATGCGGCAGCTTCACACGCATTGGCCTTCTTCACAAGCACCGGGCCTTTCCCAAAATGCGGCAGCTTCACAAGCATTGGCCTTCTTCATAGGCACCGGGCCTTTCCATAGGCGCTAGGCCTCGCGCAGGGATAGAACCTCTAGAGATGTTGAATGTTCCACGCGTTCTGGACGGGTACCCCCTCCGGGGTCTCCAAGCGCGCGGAGGCAGGCCTAGAAACATGAACAACCTTGAATGGGCCCTCCCACATGGGAGAGAGCTTGTGCAGCCCCTCCCTGGAGAGAACCCGTCTGAGCACGAGGTCCCCTACCTCAAGAGTTCTGGGGCAGATGTTGTGGCAGTGCTATCGCTGCAGCGCCTGTTGATACCTTGCCGCTCGTAGCGCGGCTTCTCGACGGCGTTCCTCCCCTAGCACGAGATCCGTCCCCCGCATGGCGTCCTGCTGCGCCTCGTCAAACCCAGGACCCGTGCGGAGTGATGCCTGACCTCGTGAGGGAGGATAGCCTCTGCTCTGTAGACGAGGAAGAATGGGGTCTCGCCAGTCGGCTTGGCTGCGGTTGTGCGGATAGACCACAACACGGACTGGAGCTCGTCGTACCAGCGCCTGCCGCAAGCCTCCAGCTTCTTCTTGAAGGTCCTGGCTTTGAGACCCCTTAGGACCTCCGCGTTGCCTCGCTCGGCCCGGACGTTGCTCCGGGGGTGTGCCACCGAGGCGTAGGATATCTGCAGACCAAGGTTAGAATAGTATGTTTTGAAGAGATTACTGGTGAATTCCGAACTGTTGTCAGTGATGACTCGGTTAGGAACCCCAAACCGGCTCACGAGGCCCTTGATGAACTTGACTGCGGAGCCTGCTGGGATGGTGCGAACAGCTTCAACCTCAGCCCACTTGGTGAACTTGTCCACAGCAACGTAGAGGTATCGATAGCCCCCTGGCGCCCGAGGGAACGGGCCTAGAATGTCTAGCCCCCAAACTGCGAACGGCCACGAGAGGGGTGTAGTCTGTAGACCCCCCCGCCGGCTAATGGATCTCCCTAGCGCGGAACTGGCAGGCCTCGCAAGCCTTCACCAGCTCAACGGCGTCGCTGAGTGCTGTGGGCCAGTAGAATCCACTACGGAACGCCTTGTCGGCGAGGGTTCGTGACGATGAGTGGTGCCCACAGTCTCCGCCGTGTATGTCCGCCAGCAGCTCCTTCCCTTGCTCTCTAGAGATGCAGCATAGGGACACGTCATTCGGTCGCTTCCAGTAGAGCTCCCCATCCTTGATGCAGTAAGCCATGGCCTACCGCGCTACACGCTTTGCCTCCTCCTCGCTCTCTGGCAGGGTCCCATTCATCAAGTAGTTCTTGAGCTCTGAGATCCAACACCCTTCCTGAGGCTCTAACGCCAGGAGCAGGCGTGCCCCTGAGGCCGGGCCACAGGCCGGAGCTCCCGAGGTAGGTGGCTGAGGGAGCTCCTCCCTTGGTTGCGCTGTGCTCGATAGTGACGGTGCCGCCGAGGGTTTGATGAGCCGCTCCTCGAAGACTACAGGCTCCTGAGGCAGTCGCCTAGATGCCCTCTTGGTGATGTCATCAGCCTCTTGATTGGTGCCGCGAGGCACATGCTGCAACTCCAGTCCCTAGAACTGTTTCTCCATCTTGCAAACCTCAGCGAGGTAGGCTTCCATGTGCTCATCCTTTGGTTCGTATATCTTGTTGGAGAAGTTGACAAGGAGCTGCGAATCGCCCTTGATGATGAGGCACTTTACCCCTAAGGCGATTGCGGCTTTCAAGCCTGCTATCAGGCCTTCGTACTCTGCTATGTTGTTGGAGACCTCTTCTCCGTGCTGGAAACAGAGCTGCACGGCGTAGTAGAGTTTGTCCTGGGTAGGGGATACGAGCACTGCGCCAGCTCCCACGCTGTGTCGGGAGAATGCCCCATCGAAGTACATGACCCAGCCGTCTGGTGCCTCACTTCCCGAGGAAAGTGATCGGTCCTGGCCTGCCTCGAGACCCGGTGCTGCTGCCCATTCTGCCATGAAATCCGCGAGTGCGGCTCCCTTGATGACTCTAGTCGTACTGAATTCTAGCTGAAATGCCTGTAGTTTGATGTTCCATTCAGTGACTCTTCCAGCTGAGTTGGGACTCCTGAGTACCCTTTCCAAGGGGTATGCTGAGACGACTTTGATGGGATGGCCTTGGAAATAGTGCCGCAGCTTGCGTGAGGCCATTAATAGCACAAGGAGGAGTTTTTGAGGCATGGGGTACCGCGCCTTTGCATCCCGTAGCACCGTGCTGACGAAGTACACGGGATGCTCGACGAGGTTGAGGGTGCTGGCATAGCTTGCGTCCTCCAGAGGTCGAGGCGTCTCCTGAGATGGTGGAGCCCCCAGTGCTTGGTCGCTTGGAGGGGCCTCTCCTGCCCCGGGTGCGTTCTCCTGCTGCGGTTGTTCCCCTCCAGCTACGGTCGTGGTCCTCACGAGGCCCTCTTGGCTTTGCTTTGCTTCAGCCCGGACGGTCGCTGCGGCCTTGGTCCGGCGCTCCTCCCTGACCGCCACCAGGGCTGCGCTAGCGGAGTAGGGGGTGGCCGCAAGGTAGAGCACCAGGGGCTCCCGTGGACGCGGAGCTACCATCACTGGTGGGCTGGTAAGGTACCTCTTGAGATCTTGGAATGCCTTGTCGGCCTCTTCAGTCCATTCGAAGGGGCCCTTCTTCTTCATCAGCTTGAAGAACGGCAGTGCTCGTTCCCCCAGCTTGGAGATGAATCGCCCTAGCGTGGTTACACGCCCGGTGAGCTTCTGCATCTCTTTGAGGGTCCTTGGAGGGCTCATGTCTTCGACTGCTTTGACCTTCTCCGGGTTGGCCTTGATGCCCCTGTGGGACACGAGGAAACCTAGGAACTTGCCCGAGGGGACCCCAAACACGCACTTCTCTGGGTTGAGCTATAGGTACACTTCGCCGAGGCTCACAAAGGTTTCCTCCAGGTCTTATATCAGGGTTTTTGCCTCCCGGGACTTCACCACAATGTCGTTGACATAAGCTTCAACGTTCCTCCCGAGCTGCCGGCCTAAGGCGCTGTGCATCAGCCGCTGAAAGGATGCGCCTGCGTTGCGCAACCCAAATGGCATGCACGTATAGCAGTACACTCCACATGGGGTCAGGAAAGCCTTTTTTTGCATGTCTTCTACCGCCATCTTGATCTGGTGATAGCCCGAGAAGGCATCTAGGAAGCACAATAGGTCACACTCTGCGGTAGAGTCGACTATCTGGTCAATGCGGGGGAGCGGAAACGGATCCTGTGGGCAGGCTTTGTTGAGGTTGGTGAAGTCGACACACATGCGTTCCTTTCCTCCCTTTTTCGGCACAATGACCGGATTAGCCAGCCAATCAGGGTAGCGGACCTCGAAGATAACTCCTGCCGCTTCTAGCTTCCGGGTCTCTTGAACGATGAAAGCTTGTTTCTCAGTGGACTATCGCCTCGCCTTCTGCTTCACGGGGCGCATGTTGGGGCACACGTTGAGGTGATGCTCAATCACACCCCTCGGGACCCCTGCTAACTAATCAGGTTCCCATGCAAACATCTTCTTGTTCGCACGCAGGAACCCCACCAGGGCCTTCTCCTGCTCGGGCTCGAGGTTGGCTCCTATGGTAAAGGTAGTGTCAGTGGACCCGTCCTCGTCGACCCGTACCTGCTTGGTTTCCACCTTGTCTTGGGTGAACATCTGCTTCTTTTTAGCCGGCGCAGCCCCCTTGGGCTTAAGGGCGTCGGTGTTGGCGGGCTGCTCCACCGCGACTGCCCTGAAAGCAAGCTTGAGTACCTGCAGCGCATCCCTTGTGTCTCCTGACACGGTAAGGACGCCGCTGCTCCCGGGCATCTTCATGAGGTTGTACGTCGGGTAAGTTGCTGCCATGAATCGGGCCAAGGCCGGATAGCCGAGGATGGCGTTGTAGGGGAGGCTGATGGGGGCGATGTCGAAGTCGATCAGCTCTGTGCGGAAGTTGTCGTGGGTGTCGAAGGTCACTGGGAGGCGGATCTGTCCTAAGGAGGCGATGGAACCTACTCCGACACCCGAGAAAGGACTGCTAGGAAGAAGCCGGTCTAGCGGCATGTGGAGGAGGCTGAAGGCCTCCACCGAGAGCATGTTGAGGCCTGCACCGCCGTCGATGAGGGTCCTGGTGACGGCCACCTGGAAGATGGTGGGGGTGCACAGCATCAGGAGCATTCCCGAACCGACGGGGTTGAAGGGGTGATCATCCGAGTCGAAGGTTAGATCGGCCTCGGGCGCCACCTAGCCCGGGGGGCTTCTCGACGCTTGGAGGCGGTGCTGATCCGGCGGGTGAACGGCTTGACGTGGTGGCTCGAGGGTGGTGCCTGTGAGCCACCCAGGAGAGTTGCGATGATGGGCAGCACTGGTGCGGCATAATGGGTGAGGAAGAGGTCGCGCAGCTCCTCCCAGGAGGTCACAGAAGCTGTCTGCAGGTGGAGGATCCACGCGCGTGGGTCACCGGCGTGGGCCATGGGAAACCAATTGGCCATCACCCGGTCGTCGCCCCTGGCTTTGAGGACGGCCTCCTCATACGCTAGCAGGAAAACCAGCGGATCCGTCACGCCGTTGTAGCGCGGCGGCATCTCAGGCTTGAACTTGTGCGGCCACTACACCTGTCGCAAGGTGGGGGCCAAGGCTCGGAGGCCCCCGGCCCCAGTGCCGGCATCGGCTGCCGGAGCGGGCAGCGCGTTGTCCGTCATGAGGGAGAAATGCGATGATGGTGGAGAGCGGGTCGTCGAGAGGGAGAACTCCGGCGCACCCCTACCTGGCGCGCCAAATGTCGGATTTTGGGTTCCGGCAGACCCTTAAGGTTCGAACTCTGGGGTGCGAACGGAGATCTTTCCCCTACCGACTCGTGCTTCTATGGCTCGCAATAAATCTAGGCTGGGAAGAAGAACACACACAGGACACGAGGTTTATACTGGTTCGGGCCACCGATGTGGTGTAATACCCTACTCAAGTGTGTGGTGTGGTGGATTGCCCCAGGGGCTGATGATGAACAATACATGGGGAAGAACGGCCTCGCGAGAGGTGTTCTTGAGCTGGTGCGGTGTGTTCTACTCAGTCTGGATCCCCCTCCCTCTATGGTGGCTAGTCCTACTTATAGAGGCCCTGGTCCTCTTCCCAAAATGTGAGCGGGAAGGGCGCCAACAATTGGCCATTTTGAAGGGGAACATCCAGTACAAGTTATCCTGACCAAAGGTGGTCTTCGGCTGCCAAAAGCACTAGTGATGACGCCGTCTTGGGATCCATGGTGACCTCCGTCCTGCCGCTCTGCTGGTCTTGGTCTCGCTGCACCGGAATGGTAACCTTTGCCCGATGCCTTGGACTGTGCTTGTTCCCTTTGCACCGAAGAGGAAACAAGGACACTGCACAGGCCGGCGCCCGCCTGGCGCCCGCCTGACCTCGATCGTCATGGCTTGCGTCACGGGCTCCTCGCGAGGTGCCCCTGCCTTGATCTCTCCACCTCCTCGCGAGCCTGGCTGATGAGGCTGCTCCTGAGGAAGCTTCCTGTCATCCGCCCCGTAGGGGTTGGCCCCTCGCGAGAGTCTTGAGTTTGAGCTGATGAAGCTGGGCCGCACTGGGCCCCCACTCGAGCCACGCCGCAGGCCGCAGGTAGGCAAGTCTGGCGTCCCCCATTCCCAGAACACCGACACCAAGATCTCCAAAGACCTTGACGGAGAACAGGCCGCCCTCCATTAACTTGAAGTAAAGGACAAGCCCCACCGTCAGGCTGTGGATGAGAGTGAACATCTTCCATCCGCAGCGGAGGTACATGATGTGAGGAGCGGGGAAGTCGACGTCGAGCCACGTGCCGCCGTTCTCGCAGCCCCTCATGTGCAACCTGAGGGCCTGGGGTGGATTGAGCTCCATCTCCCGAGCAAATGGGGTAGGGAGACATAGGCGGCGGCGCGATGGACGATGCAGCCTGATGAAGAACTTGCGGGGCTGGTCCCCGACGTGGCCCTCCATCGGGGTAAGCATCACTGGCAGAGGCGAGGCCCGTGCGCCGCCCCATCCCCCTCTCCCTCGAGTGCCACGGCGACCACGGCCTCGTCCCCTCCCCCTTCCTCTCATGGTCGGCTCTACCGCCACGAGCTCTTGGGGAGGAGGGACGCGCTGTCGAGCAGCAACCCTCGCTGCCAACGTCGAAGGGCCAGCACCCCCTCTCGCCATGGCGCGTAGAAGAAAGGAGCGGAGGTGGAAGAGGATGGATGCTGAGAGAATGTGGGATGACATCCCCTCCCCCTCCTTATAAAGGGGTGAGGTCGAGGCTCGGCCGACCCACCCAACCAATCCAGCCATCGAAGGCGCAGGGTATCAGGACCAACCCGCTGCCCCAATCAGCGACGGCCTGGTTTCCTGCCTCCACCGCCTGCCACCTGCATGGGGGTCACGTGGCAAGCAAGCAGAATTGAGGGGACGGGTGAGGCGACCGTTCCCCACCCCGTGATTGTGGGGGACTGATGCCTTGAAGACCACAACCCGATTCCACCCAAGTAAATGAGCCGCGCCTCCCTATTTTTATGGGGAAGGCGCGAGCCGCCTCTTTACCAAGATGTGACACATGCGTACGGAAACTGTCACATCCCTAGTTCTGGCATGACCTAGGCTTGCTTTGTGCATCATGTTTAATCTTTCAAATAAATTTGAAATGGGGAAAGTTGCAAACCCTAGCACCAAAGTTTTTCCAATAGGTTCAACTTTAAAATGGATTTTCAATGAACCCAAAATGCTCTTCAAAAATGTTCATGCTCTTTGGATAATGTTGGGAACAACAACCAGAGGTGATGCACATTTTTTCTACACATTTTGGATTTTTGAATCAATGCATAAATATGTGATTTGGAGCTGTTTAAATTATATAAATATTTTAATGGCTCCAAAAATTTTGGGAACTGGTGAGGGCCTCTGGAATATTATATCTAGATGCCACAAATATTTTCAGCATTTATGGAAATGTTTTAACATTTCTTTTAGATACAAAACAGAAGATAGAAAAAGAAAACAGGAAATAAGAAAACACTTACCTGGCGCTTACCTGGTCGCCCAACAGGACCGGCCCAGCTAGGCCCAACCCACCACCGCAGCCTCGCAGTCGTCTTCCTCCCTGGACAGAAGGACGAGCGCGTGCTCGCCGCGCGCTGGCCACGCGCCTCGCCAGCTCCTGCTTGCCGCTCCCTGTCGATGCCCTGGCCTTCTATGGAGACGCCACGCAAGCCCCGACCCCCTCTCACTCTCCCCCGTGCTTCTCCTCTCCTCTGTCACCCTCTCTCGCCCGCACCCGAGCGCAGCCGACGCCACCGCTCGCCGTTGCCATAGCCACTGCCTCCCCCTCGTCCCTCCGTTGTGTCCACGCGCTCCGCCGTTGTGGGCTACGCCTCCTCGACGAGACACGTGGCGCCGGACACCTCGAAGCACCGTCCCCGACCCCTTCATCCTCCTTGGGTCGCCGGAGATTCGCCTCGCCGCCACGCTCGCTCCGACACCTCCCCGGCCCCACCGTTTGCACCGGAAGACTCGCCGTGAGCCACTGAATCGCTCCCCTCCGCCTTTTTCTTCATGCACACCTCGTAGCCGCTGCCCCACGAGCACCCGAAGCCGCCGTCCGCCATGGCCGGTGAGCTCCATGCCCCTGAGCCCCTCCGCTCCTGCTAGTTGCTCCGGTGGGCTCCTGTTGCCCTTTAGGTGCTGCCTAGCACCCCCCCGTTCGCTCGCCTCGAGCTGCAGCACCCCGCCCGCGCATAGCCGAGCTCCGGTTGCCTCCGCGAGCCCTGCTCCGGCGAGCTCCGCCGTCCCCGCGACCTCCCCTATGCCCAGGTGGATGCGGCCGAGCACGGGCTACCGATTGGTAGTCCCCGCGCGCTCTTCCACCGCCAGTAGCGCGTTCTGGCGAAGCACCGCCGCGCGGTTTGGTCGTCGCCGGCCAAACTCCGGCGAGGCTGACGTGGCGGCTTAATTAGCGCTAATCCCACAGCCTAATCCCCCCTGAGACTGATAGTGGGCCCCAGAGCCAAGTCAAACCCTGGTCAGTGCGGGTTTGACCCGGGGTTAACCCCAGTGTCACTGACGTGTGGCCCCCACACGTCAGGTTTGACCTGGTCAGCCCTGCTGACGCCTCTGTGACGTCACACTGACGCAGTAATTGATTTTCTAGATTTTAAATAATTCAGAGAATTCCAGAAAATAGTTAAAACTTCTAAAAAAACATAGAAATTAAACCGTAGCTCAGAATGAAATAATTTATATATGAAAAATCATCAGAAAAATGCAAGGAATCCATTTATGCCAGTTTCATGCATGAAAAACCAACTTATACTTGCTGTATAAGTGAAAACATAATAATGGCATGTTATATACTTAATTTGGGGTTTGCATATGAAATCTTGGTTCATATGGACTTCAACCAAATTGATGTTAGATGCATTAGGGCAAATCATAGAATCTTTGAAATGTCATCTTCATGCATCATATTGTTGCATATGGTTGTTTATTGATTGCTGGCACCGTCCCTTCTCGATAGGTTCTACCCCGGAAGGTGTCCCGAGTACCTGTCTGAGGAGCAGTGCTTCTTCGTGGATCTATCAGGCAAGCAACCCCCCTTGAGCATCTCAATAAATTCCACTCTCTCGCTCTTGCTCCTTTTACTGCATTAGGACAACAACGATTCAAACTGCTACTTTCTGCCGCGGTAGCTGAACCCATTCCTCTGCATGACCTGTCATTGCCACAGTAAATAGTTGAAACCGACTAGCATGAGTAGGAGTTTCTTGAGCCTTGATGTGCCTACTCATCCATGCTTGATTTCTTTATGCCAGCTATGCTTAGAGTTGTGTCAGGTCTGATTCATCGGAATGAATCGGAGTGGTGAACATGTCCTACCGGTAAAGGCTAAGTGTGTGTGAACACGTTTTGGTAAAGGTAGCGATGAGAGGCCATGTAGGAATACATGGTGGGTTGTCTCATTGGAACCGTCCCTAAGCACTGAGTTCTGTGTATGTTATCCAAGTCCAGTTACTACCACACATTGGGTTCCGGTCATCCGGCCCCTCTCGGCTTATTAATCCACTTGATCTCTGTCGAGGAATTGCAACTAGTATCTGGCGTTTGTAGGTAGTGCTACTTGTCTACCAGGTGGTGTCCGATGGGACGGGCTTGGGACAGACTAGGCACCGTGGCACGGTGTACCAAGTGGCACCCGGATGGTGGGCTTGGGAACCCTGCACACATCGTTTGGGGCCGTGAGCGACACCCCAGCTGGATCTCCTTGCGGATGGAACCTGAATAGGCGATAAACCTGGACGAGAGACTTGTGTTGTTAGTCAGGTCATGGCCGACACCCTCGCCCGGCTTCACCTTGAAGGTTGCCGAGGTACATGACGTGTACAGGGCTATAAGTGGCGAGAGCGTGTGTGAAGAAGTACACCCCTGTAGGGTCAACATTATCTATTCGAATAGCCGTTTTCCTCGGATATGGAAACTTGGAGGACTTATGTAGTACATAGACAACTTGAAGTGGATACTTTAAAATCCGCAAGATAAGCGTGAGTGCTATGGATGGCCTTCTCGCAGGGAGACGGGAACGGATCCACGGTGGAGTATTGATATGGTGAATATGTGGACTCGTGTGCGTCTTCTCACCTCAAAGAAGTTTCTGATACTCGTAGTATAGGTTAGCCACTGAGTCAAATCTGGCTTGCTGTTGTTAAAACTCCACCACCCCCTTTGTTGATAATGTTGCATATGTAGATAGTTCTGATGTAAGACTTGCTGAGTACCTTCGTACTCACATTTGCTTATTTATGTTTTGCAGTTGGTTACACTAGTGACTTCGACGAGTAGCTTGTATCCCAGCTACGATCTTGTACCCTTGGGAGGGTCGTGTTTAGTCAGGCTTCTTAGTCTTTTCCTTTTGTAGTTGTCTGTACTCAGACATGTAATGCTTCCGTTGCTTGTACGCTCTGAATGACGGGTCAGGAGACCCCTGTTTGTATTGAATGCTATGTGGCTCTTCTGGGCCTTTACCTATATGAGTTTGAGTTATGTTGTGATGCCATGTTGTACAGCACATACTTGCATGTTATGCGTACGTGTAACGTGTATTGCTATGTCTGGGATCCGTCAACCTAGTTGTTTACCTCTGGTAGCCTCTCTTATGGGGAAATGTAGTCTTGTGCTTCCATGTGACATAGTAGTCCACTACAGCCCGGTTCACCAGAGTCCTGCTAGCCCAGCACTACTGCTCCGGAACACTTGACTGGCCGGCATGTGATTCACTTCGTTCCTGTATCTGTCCCTTTGGAGAAATGGCACGCGGTGACATCCGGAGTCCTGCCTAGTCTGCTACAGCCCGGGTTCCTGGAGTCCTGTTAGCCCAGTGCTACAGCCCGGATTCATACGTTGTTGACCGACATGCTCGTGGTTGATTCATGTATACCTATCCCTGTAAGTTAGTGCCACTTTGGGTTCACGACTAGTCATGTCGGCCCGGGTTCTCTGTCATATGGATGCTAGCGACACTATCATATACGTGAGCCAAAAGGCGCAAATGGTCCTGGGCCAGGTAAGGTGGCACTCGTGGGAATACCGTGCGTGAGGCCGCAAAGTGATATGAAGCGTTACATGCTAGATCGGTGTGACTTAGGATCGGGGTCCCGACAGCATTGATATCAGAGCCTGACTGACTGTAGGATTACCAAGCCAAACTGGTCGAAGTTGAGTCTAGAAATGCTTTAGTTATATAAGGGAATTGATTGTGGAAGGGAACATAAGGCTCTTTTACACCTTTAACTCATGTCATTCTTTCTGAGTCAGCCTCTTCTTTTCTACGAGGGTTAAGGCCTAGGCTTCTCCTCTGTCTCTCAGGATAATGTGTTACTAAACCGTAAAGTCTTAGGATTGTTGGGTTGTGTCTCCATACAGTTCTACTACTTCCGTGTGTCCTCAGTTTGACCCAGAACCTTGATATTATGATGCTGATTGATTATGCTATTCCTTTGATGAATGTCTCAAAAATCATTTTGAGCATTTACAGCCGTTATGCTGCCAAAATTGTCCCAGGATTTCAAGAGTTTCCAATGCTTTTGCATTACATTCCGCATCCTTATGTCGATGCTAATTCCATCCTTGTTTCCTTGGTTTCTGTGCCAGGATGTCGTCTGCTAACCGAGGTTCAGTTGCTCATAGCAAGAACCACGGAGATGGTAGGGATGAGGATCCTCCTGACCAGCCTTTGATGACATAGTTCTTGTTAGCATCCGAGAGGAAAAAGCGTGAGACTAACCGCTTGTAGGATCTAGAAGTAGATGTGTCTAGAGGGGGGTGATTAGACACTTAGTGCTAAAGTTGCAATTTTTAACCTTTTTCAGTTTAAGTGGAGTTTAGGCACAATTTCAACACACACAATACATATCAAGCAAGCATGCAAAGAGTATATGAGTAGCGGAATGTAAAGCATGCAACTAGCAAGAATGTAAAGGGAAGGGTTTGGAGAGATCAAACGCAATTGGAGACACGGATGTTTTTCCCGTGGTTCGGATAGGTGGTGCTATCCTACATCCACGTTGATGGAGACTTCAACCCACGAAGGGTAACAGTTGCTCGAGTCCACACAGGGCTCCACCCAAGGGTAACGGTTGCGCGAGTCCACACAGGGCTCCACCCACGAAGGGTCCACAAAGAAGCAACCACCCACAAAGGGTCCACGAAGAAGCAACCTTGTCTATCCCACCATGGCCATCGCCCACGAAGGACTTGCCTCACTAGCGGTAGATCTTCACGAAGTGGGCGATCTCCTTGCCCTTACAAATTCCTTGGTTCAACTCCACAATCTTGTCGGAGGCTCCCAAGTGACACCTAGCCAATCTAGGAGACACCACTCTCCAAGAAGTAACAAATGGTGTGAAGGTAATGAACTCCTTGCTCTTGTGCTTCAAATGATAGTCTCCCCAACACTCAACTCTCTCTCATAGGATTTGGATTTGGTGGAAAGAAGATTTGAGTGGAAAGCAACTTGGGAAGGCTAGAGATCAAGATTCATATGGTAGGAATGGAATGTCTTGGTCTCAACACATGAGTAGGTGGTTCTCTCTCAGAACATATGAGTAGGAATGGTGTGTGTGTTCTGATGGCTCTCTCCTCGAATGAGAAGGAGGTGGAGGGGTATATATAGCCTCCACACAAAATCCAACCGTTACACAGTTTTCCAATCTCGGTGGGACCGAATCAGAAAACTCGGTCTGACCGAAATAGTAAACCTAGTGACCGTTAGGAATTTCGGTGGGACTGACATGCAACTCGGTAGGACCGATTCGGTTAGGGTTTGGGCATAACGTAATCTCGGTGAGACCGATTACACAAACTCGGTGAGACCGAATTTGGTAATTAGCTAACCAGAGAGTTGGTCGGGCAAACTCGGTGGGACCGATTTGCTCTTTCGGTGAGACCGAGTGGAACTCGGTGAGACCGAAAAGTTACAAAGGGGAAACACTGAGTTTACATTGCAATCTCGGTGGGACCGATTGCATATCTCGGTGGGACCGAGAATATTGCAATAGGTAACAGAGAGTTTGCAAGCCCATCTCGGTGAGACCGAGATCCTTATCGGTAGAACCGAATTGCTAGGGTTTGGTAGTGGCTAATGACAAGTGAAACTCGGTGGCGCCGGATAGGAAGAATCGGTAGGACCAAGTTTGGCTTAGGGTTTAGGTCATATGTGGATATGGGAAAGTAGTTGAGGATTTTGGAGCATATCATTAAGCACATGAAGCAAGAGGCTCATTATGCAACACCTCATCCCTCCTTGATAGTATTGGCTTTTCCTATGGACTCAATGTGATCTTGGATCACTAAAATGTAAAATGAAGAGTCTTGAGCTTGAAGCTTTAGCCAATCCTTTGTCCTTAGCATCTTGAAGGAGTCCCCACAACCTTTAGTCCATGCCACTCCATTGTTGAACTTATCTGAAACATGCTAGATAGAAGTGTTAGTCCAACAAGAGATATGTTGTCATCAATTATCAAAACCACCTGGGGAGCACTTGTGTTTTCAATCTTCCCCTTTTTGGTAATTGATGGCAACATACATCAAAGCTTTAGATAAAGATATAAAGAATAGCAAGTAAAGCTTTGGAAGAACATGTAGCAAGCAGAGGCTCCCCCTACATGTATGCACTCATGTAAATATGAAATATAGACGCATGTGAGAGCATAAACATGACAGAGTAGGCAATGTGTTACATGTATCTTGGCCATATGCATCAGAGCAAAAGATTATCAAGAAAAATACCTTCATGCTCATGAGTCCTTCTTGCAAACAGTATGTACATAAGCAAGAACTCCTCATACTAATGATTTTGATGCATATACTTACCTTGTGGTCTCGAGTTGGCTTAGGATGGAATGAACCTGCACAAACAAGGTTAGATAACACAGGTACGTCCACTAGCCAGAGCAAACAAAAGAAACCACAAGAATACCAAGACTGGGATGACATGTAGAGAGTGAGTACAAGGTACCACATTGGATTCAACATGTCCCCAAGAATAAAGATATGCAATGAATTTGGCTGATTTCTTTTCCCTTAGGTGTCTTGCTCCCCCTGAATCTTACATGGGATATTGGGAGAAGATAGGAAACAGAAAATCAGAGCTGAAAGATATGCAATGAGTTTATATGAACATGTCTTTCCCCCCAAAAAATAAGTGGCATATCTCCTCTTGAACATCAAGCATCTGGGATCCTCGAGACTTTCTCTCCCCCTTGAGGTTTCTCTCTCTCCCTTAATACTTTCTCTCTTGTAGGTTTGGTCCTTGAGACTGTTTCTCTCCCTTGATGTGATCTCTCTCTCCTACAAGCTTTGATGTGATCTCTCTCTCCCCCTTTGACATCAATTTCCAAGAAGGTTTTTCCTGGAATCCGCAAAATAGGTTTGGTCCTTGAGATTCAGCACAAAGCAGAGGATAAAATTGTGATGCTTGTGGAGGACAAGATTCATTGAGTGGAGCTGGATCCGAAGAGATGTAGAACAAGTGGCAAACTGTTTTTCTGATTGCAAAGTCGGTGGCACCGAGTGGCATATTTCGGTGGTACCGAAAAGATTCGGTTGGACCGAAATTTGCAAGTCGGTGAAACCGAGTTTACACAGAGAAAAACACTCGTCACCTCAGCTCACTAGGCAAGTAAGATCTCACAAAGATTTGCAAGGAATTTGCTGAAGGATTTGCAAGGAATTTGATGCAGAAATATGCAGAACAAGAGCAAATAGGAAAAAGAGTGAAAGTTTCTAGATGAAGTTTTTTTGTGTGTGTGGGAGAGAAGGAAACAAATATGCAAGGAACAAATGCAATAACTCAGAAAAAGGACACAAGAGAACTTCATCTAGAGTTGGGCGGTGACATAGTCACCTATATTAGAGTATATTGACTTAGGAGTCAAGTGAGGACACTTGATCATGGGTCATACTCATCGTTTAAGCTCAAAATGGGGTTACCATTTTTCGTTTAAGCATCTTGATGTATTCACATCTTGTTGAGTTGCTTTGACTCATGTCTTGGAGTAAAGCTTCTCTAAGATGGAATAACATACCTTGGGTGGTGGTGTGGTTCTTGCTCATGTAGTTGAACTTCTATGGCACCACTTGGAGTTTGAGTTCATCTACCTACATGGGTTAGTTCTTGCAAGGAAGAGCACTTGTGTATCCAAAAATGACAATCATGAAGCTCAACATAGAATTTGTCAAAGGATATGTTTGAATGGTTTTGTGCTTCCTTGTCTTCAACCACCATTGTGTAGAGTCTTGGTGATGTAGATATTGCTCAAGATGTGAGTGAGTCGCAATCTCATGGAATTAGATTCAACCAAGCACCTACATGGGTTAAACAACATGCAAGGTGCAAATATATCCAAGACATAAGATAGTTATCATAAGAGATATATCACGGATTAGTCATAAGCTCATGTCTTGCATGTATCCAATGGAGTTTCTACTCCAAATTCGAAGCATCAATGATGTTCAATTCTCCTCTCAACCTGAAAAACACTTTCTCATCAAGCGGTTTAGTGAATATATCCGCCAATTGCTTATCGGTGCGAACATGCTTAAGATTGATGTCACCCTTAGCAACATGATCTCGAATGAAATGATGACGAACTTCAATATGCTTAGTTCGAGAATGTTGTATAGGATTATGACCAATTTTGATAGCACTTTCATTGTCACAAAGCAGTGGAACATGTTTCACATAAATCCCATAATCTTTAAGAGTTTGAGTCATCCAAAGTAATTGAGCGCAACATGAACCAGCGGCAATGTATTCAGCTTCGGCGGTGGATAAGGATACCGAGTTTTGTTTCTTGGAAGACCAAGACACAAGAGATCTACCAAGAAATTGACAAGTACCCGAAGTGGACTTTCTATCAACCTTGTCTCCGGCATAATCCGAGTCGGAATAGCCAACAAGATCAAAAGAGGACCTCTTAGGATACCAAATGCCAAAATTTGGTGTATCGATTAAATATCTCACTATCCTTTTCACAGCCTTAAGATGACAATCTTTAGGAGCAGCTTGATATCGTGCACACATGCATACACTTAGCATAATATCGGGACGTGAAGCACATAGGTATAACAATGAACCAATCATAGAGCGATAAACCTTTTGATCAACTGGTTCACCATCTTTGGTTAAATCATTATGTCCTAGTTCCAAATGGAAAACCTCCAAGGTAAGCCATGGTAATGAAATCCTTGTTGACAGACTGGTATTCCTTGCTTCTTTGATATCTCTCAAGTCCGCAGATATTAACATCATCTTGGGTATGGACTGGATGACAGCTCATCATGCCAAGATCGATTGTTACACCAGATCTGTTCAACTTACACATCCATCTGGCAAAATAGTCACTGTCTCTACTAGAGTTGCAAGGCGTCAACTCTATTCTCTTAATGCCAGCCCTCTTCCAGACCTTGAAGATATTCCGGTAGTCCGTGACTTCCCGGATGTTTTTCTAGAAGAACTGCCAGGTGTCCCACCTGACAGAGATGTAGAGTTTGTCATAGAACTTATCCCAGGAATTGTTCCAATCTCTAGGAGACCATACAAGATGGCACCTTTGGAGTTAGCTGACCTTAAGAAACAACTTGACGAGTCCTTGCAAAAGGGTTTCATCCGTCCCAGTTCTTCTCCTTGGGCTTGTCCTGTCCTCTTCATCAAGAAGAAGGATGGTACGGATCGGATGGTTGTAGATTATCGTCCCGTTAATTTGGTCACGATAAAGAACAAGTATCCGCTCCCCAGGATCAACGACCTGTATGATCAGCTCGCTAGATCCTCAGTCTTTTCCAAGATGGATTTGAGGTTAGGCTACCACCAAATCAAGATCAGAAACGGGGACATCCACAAAACGGCCTTTGTCACTCGTTATGGTCAATACGAGTACACCGTGATGTCTTTCGGCCTAACCAATGCTCCAGCTACTTTCTCCCGCTTGATGAACTCGATCTTTATGGAGTACTTAGATAAGTTCGTCGTGGTTTATCTCGATGATATTCTTATTTACTCGAAGAATGAGGAAGAGCATGTCGAACATCTTAGGCTTGTGCTAGAAAAACTCAGAGAGCACCACCTTTATGCCAAGTTCTCTAAGTGTGAATTTTGGTTGCCAGAAGTGACCTATCTAGGCCACGTGATCTCTGGTAAGGGCATTGCTGTCAATCCTGAGAGAGTCAAAGCCGCTCTCGATTGGACTCCACCCGAATCGGTCAAACAAGTTAGGAGTTTCCTTGGTCTAGCCAGTTATTGTCGCCGCTTCATTGAAAACCCCTCACGGAGCTTCTCAAGAAAGATAAAAGGTTTGAGTGGACCCCACAGTGTGAGCACAGTTTTCAGGAACTGAAAAGACGCCTGACTTCTGCGCCCATACTCGTGCCACCGGATTTCACTCAAGACTTTGTTATCTATTGCGACGCTTCGCGTCAAGGACTAGGTTGCATTCTTATGCAGGATTGTCATGTGATTGCCTATGCATCTCGACAGTTGCATCCACATGAGGAAAATTATCCTACACATGATCTAGAGCTTGCAACTGTAGTCTATGCACTTAAGACTTGGCGACATGAAATGCCCTCGATGCGGCTATATCTCCCACGTGTCGAAGCACGACTTAGAGGCATAACCGCATTGAAAGCAATGTCGCAAGTGAGGTAATCTTCACACAACCCATGTAATACATAAGGGAAAGAGATACATAGTTGGCTTACAATCGCCACTTCACACAATACATGAGTAAAGCATTACATCATCCAAATACAATCAAGGCCCGACTACGGAACCAAAATAAAAGAAGAACCCCAAATGCGACAAGGTCCCCAATCGACCCCAACTGGGCTCCACTACTAATCAACTAGAATGAAACAACACAAAGGACAAGATCTTCATCGAGCTCCTCCTGAGCTTGGTTGCGTCATCTGCACGGACTCATTGGCACCTGCAAGCTGGTTTTGGAAGTATCTGTGAGTCACGGGGACTCAGCAATCTCGCACCCTCGCGATCAAGACTATTTAAGCTTATGGGTAAGGTAAAGGTATGAGGTGGAGCTGCAGCAAGCGACTAGCATATATGGTGGCTAACATACGCAAATGAGAGCGAGAAGAGAAGGCAAAGCACGTTCGATAAAAGTATGATCAAGAAGTGATCCTAAAACAACCTACGTCAAGCATAACTCCAACACCGTGTTCACTTCCCCGACTCCGCCGGAAAGAGACCATCACGGTTACACACGCAGTTGACTCATTTTAAATAAGTTAAGGTTCAAGTTATCTACAACCGGACATTAACAAATTCCCATCTGCCCATAACCGCGGGCACGGCTTTCGAAAGTTCAAATCCCTGCAAGGGTGTCCCAACTTAGCCCATCACAAGCTCTCTCGGTCAACAAAGGAATAGACCTTCTCCCGAGATATTCCAATCAGACTCGGTATCCCGGTTGTACAAGACATTTCGACAGGGTAAAACTAAACCAGCAACACCGCCCGAATGTGCCGTCAAATCCCGATAGGAGCTGCACATATCTCTTTCTCAGGGCACACCGGATCGTCCAAACTTCCGGTAGGCCAGCCCAGAGTTGCCCCTGGTGGCCACCGGCGGCTAACAAGTTGGACCAACACTCAGAGGAGCACTGGCCCAGGGGGGGTAAAATAATGATGACCCTCAGGAGCGCGACTCCCAAGGGAAAAGAAAAGGCTAGGTGGCAAATGGTAAAACCAATGTTGGGCATTGCTGGAAGAGCTTTACTTAAGGCGAACTGTCAAGGGGTTCCCATAATAGCCCAACCGCGTAAGGAACGCAAAATCCGGGAACATAACACCGATATGACGGAAACTAGGGCGGCAAGAGTGGAACAAAACACCAGGCATAAGGCCGAGCCTTCCACCCTTTACCAAGTATATAGATGCATTAATTAAACAAGATATATTGTGATATCCCAACAAGTAAACATGTTCCAACAAGGAACAACATCTCCATGTTCTAACAAGGAACAAACTTCAATCTTCACCTGCAACTAACAACGCTATAAGAGGGGCTGAGCAAAGCGGTAACATAGCCAAACAATGGTTTGCTAGGACAAGGTGGGTTAGAGGCTTGGTTCAACAATATAGGAGGCGTGATAATCAAGTGGTAGGTATCACAACATAGGCATAGCAAAAGAGCGAGCATCTAAGCAAGCAAAGATAGAAGTGATTTCGAGGGTATGATCATCTTGCCTGAGATCCCGCAAGGAAGAAGAACGAGTCCATGAAGAAGGAAAACGGACGTAGACGAATGGGTCCTCACAAACGCGACGTAACCGGAACCAACCCGAAGAAGCAAACACCGAAAAGAAGCACACAACATAGTAAACAACCAACACGTGAACATGGTATGATATGCGAGATCCGGTATGCGATGCATATGCATGATTTGCAAGGGAATGCATGAACCTGGCCTCAACTTGGAAATCCAAGTGTGCCACTGGAAAGATGAGATGAAATCCCTTGAAAACGATATAAAGATCACCGGAATCGGAGTTACGGTTTGGAAATGGCAAGCAATTCAAATATGGCACCGGTCTGCGATTTACAGCAAGTAGCCATCTAAATGCAATGAGATGAACATGCTACAAGCACCCAAACATGGCAACAAAATACATGGATGGAATCCATTCATGATGCTTAACAAAAGTCTAGCACTGAGCTATGGCCAAATCGTCCATTAACAGGTTCAAACAAGCATGGCCAAAATGCATATGGTAAACAGATTTCAGACTTAGTGAAATTAACGCTTGTCTGGAATTTCAGATCAGGTTGCACACTTCGGAGCAACAAAACTACATGCTAGAGGACCTGAACATGGCAAAGTAAAGCATGGCATGGAGCTACTCAAAGAGCTTAACAAAAGTCCCTTAGTGACCTTGAGCCAAAAGGGATCGGAAAATACAATTGCAAGCATGTGAACATGGCAAAAACATAATCAGTTCTCAGACTTAGTGAAAACTGGAGCATGCTGAAACAGATATCAAGTAGGCATGTTTACGAGCTCGATGCACTCACTACAGAGAAAGTCGTGACAATATAAGCATACACCCATCAAGAAAACACATTATTCAAGCTAGACATGGCAAGAACGATAACATGGCATGCACGGATCAACTACAACACCCTTGGCAACATCGCTAACAAGTAGACAATCTGCCCAGATTCACGAAATAGCAAAAGTAGAGCTCGATTGACTCAAGCTAGGGTGCACATTAATTGCAAACAAAGACCTGGATGGATAGAGCACTACAATATTAACAAAACATCCTTACTGATCATCCTCAAAAGAGGCACGGATCACTAGGAAACAACATGAACATATGGCCATATGAGATAAATAGCTCAAGGACTTAGTGGAAATACTAAGTCCCTGAAATCAGCATTACCAAGTGCCTCACTTTGGAAGCTTGTGCTAGTCACCACACACATCACAAAAATACATGGGTTGCACCTCTAAAAGATGGAAAAACCCTTAACAAAACATATGTAGAGCTCATGGGCATATCATGCACACAATAATCATGGCAAAAATGACAAATATCTAAATGGAGCAGCAGATCTGACAAATAACTCAAGTAGCACTCTTCTAACAGCATTTCGGGCATCAAGATGAGCTCAAATGAAAATGATGCAATGAGATCAAATGAAAATGATTCAATGAGATGAAATGATGTACTATCTGAGATGAACATTTTGATATGCTATATGCACAAATCGGAGCTACGTATGCAAAGTTACGATGCAATGAACATGGGCACATGAATCTGGGAATTTTGGGGACTTAGTGAAATTTATACCTCCGGAAAAGTCAACGGCGGACAGGGATATCTAGGACGGAGCGGGTCGGGACGAGGGGAGGCGTTTGGTTCGCGAACCGGTGGATCTGGTCCCGATCCGCCAGATCCACCGGAGGTGAAGACGAGGCGGCGGCCGGAGGTTGACGCGGCGGCGGCGGCGGAGGTCGCCGGTGAAGTCGGCGGTCGGGCGCGGCTCGCGGAGGCAGGGGCGCGGGGTGCCTGCGGCTAGCGGCGGAGGAGGAGGCGGCTCGCCGCTCGGGCGGAGGCGG
>NC_041390.1:154400153-154409339 GCF_002162155.2 Triticum dicoccoides
AGGAGCGCGCAGACGCTCAGGCGGCGGCGCGAGGGGACGGGCCCTGCGGGACCAATATGGGCCTGGCGGGCCGCGGCGGCGGGCGGAGGCGGAGTGCCACGTGGCGAAGCCAGATTGGCTGCGGGCGGCGGCGTTGAGGACCGGACATGTCCGGCGGCGACGGAGACGCGTCCGGTGGCGCGAGGAAGAGGGAGGCTAGGGTTAGACCGCGAATTTGGAAGGGGAGGACATATTTATAGGTAGATGGAGCTAGGAGAGTCCAAATGAGGTGCGGTTTTCGGCCACACGATCGTGATCGAACGACCGAGATGATGGAGGAGGTTTAGGTGGGTTTTGGGCCACTTTGAAAGGGTGTTGGGCTGCAACACACACGAGGCCTTTTCGGTCCCTCGGTTAACCGTTGGAGTATCAAACGAAGTCCAAATGGTACGAAACTTGACAGGCGGTCTACCGGTAGTAAACCAAGGCCGCTTGGCAAGACTCGGTCCAATCCAGAAATGTTTAGTCCCCACACATGAAAAGAAGGTAGAAATGACCACCGGAGGAGATAGGAGCACCGGAATGCAAAACGGACAACGGGGAAAATGCTCGGATGCATGAGACGAACACGTATGCAAATGAAATGCACATGATGACATGATATGCAATGCATGACACGCAAGCAATGACAAGGCAACAACAGCGAATAACTGGACGACACCTGGCACATTGGTCTCAGGGCGTTACAACACTCCACCACTACGAGAGGATCTCGTCCCGATATCTAGAATGGCACCGGAGGGGCAACGGAAGAGAAAGAGAAGAGGTAAAACTAAGTTGCTTCTTTGACCAATGAGTGAAGCCAAAGAACCTTGAAAAGGTTGAGCAAAATGAAATAAAGAAGCTATGGAGAAGAACAAAGTTGAAAGCACTCCGTTAAGAAAGAGAAACAAGGAAGAACAAATTCGAACAGCACACCGGTTGAGAAGGGATGCAAGACTTGATAAAATGAAAGAACTTGAGCAGCGGGCACACACTCCGGTTAAATGGATAAGCACGAAAAGAACATGATCCTGACAGAGCAAAAAGATGGGTTGAAGGGAGCAACATCACAAAGCCTCCGGAACAAAATTAAGAATGGAATGGAATGAACGAAGGGAAACAAGGTCTTGAGGAAGCACGCTTACCACAAATGCTAGAACGGAGTTGTTGAAAAAGCAACAACAGAAAGAACAAGCTTGATATGGTCTTGTGGAGTACATCTCAAATCATAAGGTGACAACCCGCCACTCACGGAAAAAGAATTGGATTGATATCAACAAGGAGACGAGAAACTATATCACACCGGAAAGGATAAATGAAGAAATTGGATCATTTATAAGCACCGTAGATAGCAACAATCCTTAGGGAAGGCTTTAGGTGAAATATAACCCAAGATAACTCCAAAGAAGAGATTGATGGATTTAAAATACATCATTCTTAATAACATGTGAATCAGCAAACATGAACTCAAATTACCAAGAATGACATAATACCACCTCCAATGATACAGAAGAAAGAGTTGCACTCCAGATAGCAAAATGAAGAATGCTTGAATTCCTCTGAAAAGAATCTTGATGAACACTTCTAGAAGGAATTAAATCTTTGATGAACCATCATGTAGAACCTCCATGAAGAACTCCATTAAACAAAAGAATGATCAAACGGAAAGAAAGGGTAGTTGAAAACACAAGGTGGAACCTTGTAAAGATTTAGACAGATCTCCGTGATTACATAATTGCGAGAGCTTGGAAATCCGGGAAAGAAAGATGAGCACTTGAAACCAAGAATATGTATGATGAACCACTCCGGAATAAGGAATTGAATCATTTGGATGAAACAAGAATAAGAATTACATTATGCTTATCCTTCACCAATTAAATTGATGACAATCAACAGATTTGACAGATTACTTATTCTCATAGAAAAGATTAAGAGAGATATAGCGCCAACTTGGGAAGGTCTTCTATGAACCACGGGTAGGATTGACAACGAATAAATTGATAAGGAAGAGAAATCTGGAAGAACCACCGTAAGAAATGAAAATGAACGAAGAAAAGATAAAGGAACAACGGGAAGAATTATGAAATGAACGAAGATATTTGAGAGAATTTATATATGAGAGAACGAAGAGATCATGCACTGATTAGAGGATATTTGATCGATGCACCGGTACGATTTGGGGAATGGTAGCTGAAAGCTGAGAATGAATAAGTCTTCTAAAATGATGGGCTTCGGAGAAACAAACTGAAAAGACTCTTGAATTGCTCCCGATAGGTGGAAAGAATTCTCACAACCGAAAATGATTATGAGAGAATGGCATAAAGCTAGAATCATGAATCTTTAAGAGAAAAGAGCAAGACTGAGAGAAAAATTCTTCTTCGGTCTTCAAAATCCGAGAATGACGACTGAAACACCACCATGAATTATTTAGACCTCTGGAAGAATCAAAACGAAGAGGTTGAGCCAACGATGAAAAGATTTTGACAGATCTTGGAGAATACATTTGACTGATGATAAATCATTCTTACGTCAAACTTCGAAAATAATTTGAGAATACCTCCGGGAAAATAAGAAGAGTCAGGTAAGATCCTGGAAAAAGACCTGTGGGTTAGGGCCCACTCAAAAGAACACCGTTGAAAAGATTTCAAAGAGAGGTTGCACCGGTTGAATTAAAAGACCTGAAAGAGAGAACGTCCTCGAAGATATTGAATAACTGCAGAGTGGAAACACGAATCTTCGAGATATCTTGAGCACTCCGGAACAATTGAATAGCGAGAAGAGGAATGAATATGAGGTGCACCGGCATGAGAAAACATTTGAAATACGGAAAAGAATATGAACAACACCGAAAGCTTGAATTGGATCCACCGGAGAAGAAAAGGCAAATATTAGTATCTTCATGAGAATCACCGGATAAGAACATTGAAGGAGAAGAATGGAGAGACTTCACATGAATAAGATGGATACACGATAAAGAAATCCGTGTCCTAGGATAAACAAGGGTGGGAGGGTGGGAAAACAAAGACAACTTGGGATGGATGAACGAACACCATTGAGAAAGCTGAGATTGGATCTTGCGGATGTTGAAATGTTCGGATCCACTTGAAGAGAAACACACTGGAGAAAAGGATTGACATGACAATCTCGATTATCATGAAGGATTGGTATTCACATCGGAGTATGAAAACACCATTTTGGGAAGGTATGGAATCAACATTTGACTTTGAAGCAACTCGAATACCACAACTCAAAAACAAAAACAAAGGATTGGCTTGCGGAATAAGATGAACAAACATATGATAGAGATTTCGTCCGAAGTTTTCATGGTGGGGCCTACACGGGCTCGATCGTACAGCACCATCATGTATAAGGCAGTGCACATGACATACGAAGCGTCCCTGAGTCGGCATAGCCAAGGACTCTTTAAGACACAACGAGACCACTGTAAAACCAACCGTGAATATGCGGACCACTAGACGTCGAACCCCAATTTCATATCATACATCTGTCGGAAAGATATCCTACGAGCTACTTAAATTCCCACTTATAAACTCCCCAAATTTTCCGGTTATGCAATCAGGTGTTGGGGATACAGGGGAAGCATAATATCTCACCCAAACTAGCAAATCCTACATCCAGTTGTATCCATCCTTCAAAACATAACCAATAAACCTTCGGAAATCATCTACCTCAACCTTCGAAAAGCATACGTTATACGAGTTATGGCGATACTCCCAAACTCCCGCCCCAGTACTGGGTGGCGTCAAGGTTATCTCACCAATGAACTGCATAAAAGAGATTTTCGATGTCGGCGAAACTAAACTCAGGTATTCCAGAATTGCAACGATAAAATTATGACGACAACACCTCAGAGCTCAACTCACCGGGACACTTCCACAAAACCCCTGACAGGAGGCACCAAGACAATGTTCTCGTCACAAAACCATCGGAACGATTCCAAGATACCCGCGTGATCCTAAATTTTTTTTAGTGAAATTTGAGAAGAGAAGAGTCAAAACTCTACGTCAGGATGCCTCACCAGAGCGACGAAGGGACTGAGGAGTAAAAGAATTCCTAAACTCTCTGATATATAATTCCTAGATGACTCAAAACATTTTTCTAGACACAACTCGGCCGCTAAAAAGATCAAGCAATGGGGCTCCTAAGGTTGGGGAAGGCTCTGATACCAACTTGAAACGCCCTCGATGCGGCTATATCTCCCACGTGTCGAAGCACGACTTAGAGGCATAACCGCATTGAAAGCAATGTCGCAAGTGAGGTAATCTTCACACAACCCATGTAATACATAAGGGAAAGAGATACATAGTTGGCTTACAATCGCCACTTCACACAATACATGAGTAAAGCATTACATCATCCAAATACAATCAAGGTCCGACTACGGAACCAAAATAAAAGAAAAACCCCAAATGCGACAACGTCCCCGATCGACCCCAACTGGGCTCCACTACTGATCAACTAGAACGAAACAACACAAAGGACAAGATCTTCATCGAGCTCCTCCTGAGCTTGGTTGCGTCATCTGCACGGACTCATCGGTACCTACAAGCTGGTTTTGGAAGTATCTGTGAGTCTCGGGGACTCAGCAATCTCGCACCCTCGCGATCAAGACTATTTAAGCTTATGGGTAAGGTAAAGGTATGAGGTGGAGCTGCAGCAAGCGACTAGCATATATGGTGGCTAACATACGCAAATGAGAGCGAGAAGAGAAGGCAAAGCACGTTCGATAAAAGTATGATCAAGAAGTGATCCTAAAACAACCTACGTCAAGCATAACTCCAACACCATGTTCACTTCTCGGACTCCGCCGGAAAGAGACCGTCACGGTTACACACGCAGTTGACTCATTTTAAATAAGTTAAGGTTCAAGTTATCTACAACCGGACATTAACAAATTCCCATCTGCCCATGACCGCGGGCACGACTTTCGAAAGTTCAAATCCCTGCAGGGGTGTCCCAACTTAGCCCATCACAAGCTCTCACGGTCAACGAAGGAATAGACCTTCTCCCGAGACATTCCGATCAGACTCGGTATCCCGGTTGTACAAGACATTTCGACAGGGTAAAACTAAACCAGCAACACCGCCCGAATGTGGCGACAAATCCCGATAGGAGCTGCACATATGTCTTTCTCAGGGCACACCGGATCGTCCAAACTTCTGGTAGGCCAGCCCAGAGTTTCCCCTGGTGGCCACCGGCGACTGACAAGTTGGACCAACACTCAGAGGAGCACTGGCCCAGGGGGGTAAAATAATGATGACCCTCAGGAGCGCGACTCCCAAGGGAAAAGAAAAGGCTAGGTGGCAAATGGTAAAACCAATGTTGGGCATTGCTGGAAGAGCTTTACTTAAGGCGAACTGTCAAGGGGTTCCCATAATAACCCAACCGCGTAAGGAATGCAAAATTCGGGAACATAACACCGATATGACGGAAACTAGGGCGGCAAGAGTGGAACAAAACACCAGGCATAAGGCCGAGCCTTCCACCCTTTACCAAGTAAAGCATGACAAAGTAAAGCATGGCATGGAGCTACTCCAAGATCTTAACAAAAGTCCCTTAGTGACCTTGAGCCAAAAGGGATCGGAAAATACAATTGCAAGCATGTGAACATGGCAAAAACATAATCAGTTCTCAGACTTAGTGAAAACTGGAGCATGCTGAAACAGATATCAAGTAGGCATGTTTACGAGCTCGATGCACTCACTACAGAGCAAGTCATGACAATATAAGCATACACCCATCAATAAAACACATTATTCAAGCTAGACATGGCAAGAACGATAACATAGCATGCACGAATCAACTACAACACCCTTGGCAACATCGCTAACAAGTAGACAATCTGCCCAGATTCACGAAATAGCAAAAGTAGAGCTCGATTGACTCAAGATAGGGTGCTCCATAATTGCAAACAAAGACATGGATGGATAGAGCACTACAATATTAACAAAACATACTTACTGATCATCCTCAAAAGAGGCACGGATCACTAGGAAACAACATGAACATATGGCCATATGAGATAAACAACTCAAGGACTTAGTGGAAATACTAAGTCCCTGAAATCAGCATTACCAAGTGCCTCACTTTGCAAGCTTGTGCTAGTCACCACACACATCACAAAAATACATGGGTTGCACCTCTGGAAAGATGGCAAAACCCTTAACAAAACATATGTAGAGCTCATGGGCATATCATGCACACAATAATCATGGCAAAAATGACAAATATCTAAATGGAGCAGCAGATCTGACAAATAACTCAAGTAGCACTCTTCTAACAGCATTTCGGGCATCAAGATGAGCTCAAATGAAAATGATGCAATGAGATGAAATGATGTACTCTCTGAGACGAACATTTTAATATGCTATATGCACAAATCAGAGCTACGTATGCAAAGTTACGATGCGATGAACATGGGCACATGAATCTGGAAATTTTGGGGACTTAGTGAAATTTATACCTCCGGAAAAGTCAACAGCGGACGGGGATATCCATGACCTTCTCCCGAGACATTCCGATCAGACTCGGTATCCCGGTTGTACAAGACATTTCGAAAGGGTAAAACTAAACCAGCAACACCGCCCAAATGTGCCGACAAATCCCGATAGGAGCTGCACATATCTCTTTCTCAGGGCACACCGGATCGTCCAAACTTCCGGTAGGCCAGCCCAGAGTTGCCCCTGGTGGCCACCGGCGGCTAACAAGTTGGACCAACACTCAAAGGAGCACTGGCCCGGGGGGGTAAAATAATGATGACCCTTAGGAGCGCGACTCCCAAGGGAAAAGAAAAGGCTATGTGGCAAATGTTAAAACCAATGTTGGGCATTGCTGGAAGAGCTTTACTTAAGGCGAACTGTCAAGGGGTTCCCATGATAGCCCAACCGCGTAAGGAACGCAAAATCCGGGAACATAACACCGATATGACGGAAACTAGGGCAGCAAGAGTGGAACAAAACACCAGGCATAAGGCCGAGCCTTCCACCCTTTACGAAGTATATAGATGCATTAATTAAACAAGATATATTGTGATATCCCAACAAGTAAACATGTTCCAACAAGGAACAACATCTCCATGTTCCAACAAGGAACAAACTTCAATCTTCACCTGCAACTAACAACGCTATAAGAGGGGCTGAGCAAAGCGGTAACATAGCCAAACAACGGTTTGCTAGGACAAGGTGGGTTAGAGGCTTGGTTCAACAATAAAGGAGGCATGATAATCAAGTGTTAGGTATCGCAACATAGGCATAGCAAAAGACCGAGCATCTAAGCAAGCAAAGATAGAAGTGATTTCGAGGGTATGATCATCTTGCCTGAGATCCCGCAAGGAAGAAGAACAAGTCCATGAAGAAGACAAACGGACGTAGACGAATGGGTCCTCACAAAAGCGACGTAACCGAAACCAACCCGAAGAAGCAAACACCGGAAAGAAGCACACAACATAGTAAACAACCAACACATGAACATGGTATGATATGCGAGATGTGGTATGCGATGCATATGCATGATTTGCAAGGGAATGCATGAACCTGGCCTCAACTTGGAAATCCAAGTGTGCCACTGGAAAGATGAGATGAAATCGCTTGAAAACAATATAAAGATCACCGGAATCGGAGTTACGGTTTGGAAATGGCAAGCAATTCAAATATGGCACCGGTCTGCGATTTACAGCAAGTAGCCATCTAAATGCAATGAGATGAACATGCTACAGCACCCAAACATGGCAACAAAATACATGGCTGGAATCCATTCATGATGCTTAACAAAAGTCTAGCAGTGAGCTACGGCCAAATCGTCCATTAACAGGTTCAAACAAGCATGGCCAAAATGCATATGGTAAACAGATTTCAGACTTAGTGAAATTAACACTTGTCTGGAATTTCAGATCAGGTAGCACACTTCGGAGCAACAAAACTACATGCTATAGGACCTGAACATGGAAAAGTAAAGCATGGCATGGAGCTACTCAAAGAGCTTAACAAAAGTCCCTTAGTGACCTTGAGCCAAAAGGGATCGGAAAATACAATTGCAAGCATGTGAACATGGCAAAAACATAATCAGTTCTCAGACTTAGTGAAAACTGGAGCATGCTGAAACAGATATCAAGTAGGCATGTTTACGAGCTCGATGCACTCACTACAGAGCAAGTCATGACAATATAAGCATACACCCATCAAGAAAACACATTATTCAAGCTAGACATGGCAAGAACGATAACATAACATGCACGGATCAACTACAACACCCTTGGCAACATCGCTAACAAGTAGACAATCTGCCCAGATTCAAGAAATAGCAAAAGTAGAGCTCGATTGACTCAAGATAGGTGCTCCATAATTGCAAACAAAGACATGGATGGATAGAGCACTACAATATTAACAAAACATCCTTACTGATCATCCTCAAAACAGGCACGGATCACTAGGAAACAACATGAACATATGGCCATATGAGATAAACAGCTCAAGGACTTAGTGGAAATACTAAGTCCCTGAAATCAGCATTACCAAGTGCCTCACTTTGCAAGCTTGTGCTAGTCACCACACACATCACAAAAATACATGGGTTGCACCTCTGGAAAGATGGCAAAAACCTTAACAAAACATATGTAGAGCTCATGGGCATATCATGCACACAATAATCATGGCAAAAATGACAAATATCTAAATGGAGCAGCAGATCTGACAAATAACTCAAGTAGCACTCTTCTAACAGCATTTCGGGCATCAAGATGAGCTCAAATGAAAATGATGCAATGAGATGAAATGATGTACACTCTGAGGCGAACATTTTGATATGCTATATGCACAAATCGGAGCTACGTATGCAAAGTTACGATGCGATGAACATGGGCACATGAATCTGGGAATTTTGGGGACTTAGTGAAATTTATACCTCCCGAAAAGTCAACGGCGGACGGGGATATCCAGGACGGAGCGGGTCGGGACGAGGGGAGGCGTTTGGTTCACGAACCGGTGGATCTGGTCCCGATCTGCCAGATCCACCGGAGGTGAAGACGAGGCGGCGGCGGAGGTCGCCGGCAAAGTCGGCGGTCGGGCGCAGCTCGCGGAGGCAGGGGCGCGGGGCGCCTGCGGCTAGCGGCGGAGGAGGAGGCGGCGCGCCGGTGAAACGGCAGGAGCG
>NC_041390.1:154409559-154422658 GCF_002162155.2 Triticum dicoccoides
GCGGACGCTCGGGCGGCGGGAGCGCGCGGACGCTCGGGCGGCGGCGCGAGGGAACGGGCCCCGCGGGCCCGAGATGGTCCTGGCGGGCCGTGGCAGCGGGCAGAGGCGGAGTGCCACGTGGGGAAGCCAAATTGGCTGCGGGCGGCGGCGTTGAGGACCGGGCATGTCCGGCGGCGACGGAGACACGTCCGATGGCGCGAGGAAGAGGGAGGCTAGGGTTAGACTGCGAATTTGGAAGGGGAGGACATATTTATAGGTAGAGGGAGCTAGGAGAGTCCAGATGAGGTGCGGTTTTCGGCCACACGATCGTGATCGAACGACCGAGATGATGGAGGAGGTTTAGGTGGGTTTTGGGCCACTTTGAAAGGGTGTTGGGCTGCAACACACACGAGGCCTTTTCGGTCCCTCGGTTAACCGTTGGAGTATCAAACGAAGTCCAAATGGTACGAAACTTGACAGGCGGTCTACTGGTAGTAAACCAAGGCCGCTTGGCAAGACTCAGCCCAATCCGGAAATGTTTAGTCCCCACACATGAAAAGAAGGTAGAAATGACCACCGGAGGAGATAGGAGCGCCGGAATGCAAAACGGACAACGGGGAAAATGCTCGGATGCATGAGACGAACACGTATGCAAATGAAATGCACATGATGACATGATATACAATGCATGACACGCAAGCAATGACAAGGCAACAACAGCGAATAACTGGACGACACCTGGCACATCGGTCTCGGGGCGTTACACTACATTACCTTCTTGGTAACCGTTGCGAAATCTACACCGACCATCAGAGTCTTAAGTATATCTTCACCCAACCGGATCTGAATCGCAGACAGAGGCGTTGGTTGGAGTTGATCTCGGATTACGACTTAGGAATCACCTACACCCCAGGCAAAGCCAATGTTATGGCTGATGCCTTAAGTCGTAAATCCTATTGCAACAACCTCATGTTGCAACAATGTCAACCACCCCTCCATGAGGAATTCTATAAGCTTACCTTCACATAGCTCCTCGTGGTTCCCTTTCTACCTTAGTGGCGAAACCTACCCTTACGGATCAGATCATAGAGGCTCAGAAGCATGATACGGGAATCTCCCGGATCAAGAAGAAGATTTCCAAGGGAGTTGCTGGCTGTTTCTCTATGGATGAACAAGGTGTTGTTTACTTTGGAAACCGTTTGGTGGTTCCCAAATGTCAACAGATACAGCAACTGATCCTTAAGGAGGCCCATGAATCCCCTCTCACCATTCATCCCGGTAGTACAAAGATGTATCAGGACCTACGCTAGAGGTTCTGGTGGACAAGGATGAAGAGAGAAATCGCTCATTATATTGCCAACTATGACATTTGTCATCGCGTTAAGGCAGAGCATCAAAGACCTGCTGGCACCCTTCAACCTTTAGCTATTCCCGAGTGGAAATGGGATAAAGTTGGTATGGACTTCATCACCGGCTTTCCTAGGACCAAGAAAGGAAATAATGCTATCTTCGTAGTCATTGACCATCTCTCCAAAGTGGCTCACTTCCTACCTGTTCGAGAGAGTATCACTGCTAGTCAGCTCGCTGACTTATATATCTCCCGAATAGTGTCACTCCATGGTGTTCCACTAGAGATCAATTCAGACCGTGGCAGTCTTTTCACCTCTCATTTCTAGGAAAGTTTCCAAACTGCCATGGGCACCCATCTTTCCTTCAGTACCGCTTTCCACCCTCAATCAAGTGGTCAGGTGGAAAGGGTCAACCAAATTCTCGAATACATGCTTAGAGCTTGCGTTATCTCATTCAGTATGGATTGGGAGAAATGTCTTCCCTTTGCCGAGTTTGCTTATAACAATAGCTACCAATCCAGTCTTAGGAAAGCACCCTTCGAGATTCTGTATGGACAAAGATGTCGAACACCTTTGAACTGGTCAGAAACCGGTGAAAAACAATTCTTTGGACCGGATAGGATCCAGGAGGCAGAAGAGCAAGTTCGCATCATTCGTGAGAATTTGAAAACAGCCCAATCTCATCAAAAGAGCCAGTATGACCGTCGTCATAAGGAAGTGGCTTATGAAGTTGGCGACAAGGCTTACCTTCGGGTTACTCCTTTGAAGGGTACCCATCGTTTCGGTATCAAGGGGAAGTTGGCTCCTCGCTACATTGGTCCTTTTCACATTCTCGCTAAACGAGGAGAGGTTGCCTACCAGTTGGAACTACCCCCACATCTTTCTCGAGTTCATGATGTCTTCCATGTCTCTCAACTCAGGCGTTGCATCTCGGATCCCATCCGCGGAGTGGACCACGAAACGCTTGATCTCCAAGATAACCTCACTTATCGAGAGTACCCCGTTCGCATTCTGTATCAAGCAGAGCGTGTCACTCGACGTCATAACATCAAATTTCTCAAGGTTCAATGGTCTCATCATTCCGAAAGAGAAGCTACTTGGGAGCGAGAAGATCGTCTTTGACTTGAGTACCCCGCTTTCTTTCCGCCAACTCCTGAATCTCGGGACGAGATTTTTTTGAGTGGGGGCGAGTTGTCACATACCTAGTTCTGGTATGAGCTAGGCTTGCTTTGTGCATCATGTTTAATCTTTCAAATAAATTTGAAATGGGCAAAGTTGCAAACCCTAGCACCAAATTTTTCCAATAGGTTCAACTTTAAAATGGATTTTCAATGAACCCAAAATGCTCTTCAAAAATGTTCATGCTCTTTGGATAATGTTGGGAACAACAACCAGAGGTGATGCACATTTTTGCTACACATTTTGGATTTTTGCCGGCACCGTCCCTTCTCGATAGGTTCTACCTCGAAAGGTGACCCAAGTACCTGTCTGAGGAGTAGTGCTTCTCCGTGGATCTATCAGGCAAGCAACCCCCCTTGAGCATCTCGATAAATCCCACTCTCTCGCTCTTGCTCCTTTTACTACATTAGGACAACAACGATTCAAACTGCTAATTTCTGCTGCGGTAGCTGAACCCATTCCTCTGCATGACCTGTCATCGCCACAGTAAATAGTTGAAACCCACTAGCATGAGTAGGAGTTGCTTGAGCCTTTATGTGCCTACTCATCCATGCTTGATTTCTTTATGCCAGCTATGCTTAGAGTTGTGTCAGGTCTGATCCATCGGAATGAATCGGAGTGGTGAACATGTCCTACCGATAAAGGCTAAGTGTGTGTGAACACGTTTTGGTAAAGGTAGCGATGAGAGGCCATGTAGGAATACATGGTGGGTTGTCTCATTGGAACCGTCCCTAAGCACTGACTTCTGTGTATGTTATCCAAGTCCAGTTACTACCACACATTGGGTTCCGATCATCCAGCCCCTCTTGGCTTATTAATCCACTTGATCACTGTCCACGAGTTGCAACTAGTATCTGGCATTTGTAGGTAGTGCTACTTGTCTGCCAGGTGGTGTCCGACGGGACGGGCTTGGGACAGACTAGGCACCGTGGCACGGTGTACCAAGTGGCACCCGGATGGTGGGCTTGGGAACCCTGCACACATCGTTTCGGGCCGTGAGCGACACCCCGGCCGGATCTCCTTGTGGATGGAACCCGAATAGGCGATAAACCTGGACGAGAGACTTGTGTGGTTAGTCAGGTCGTGGCCGACACCCTCGCCCGGCTTCCTCTTGAAGGTTGCCGAGGTACATGACGTGTACAGGGCTATAAGTGGCAAGAGCGTGTGTGAAGAAGTACACCCCTGCAGGGTCAACATTATCTACTCGAATAGCCGTTTTCCTCGGATATGGAAACTTGGAGGACTTATGTAGTACCTAGACAACTTGAAGTGGATACTCTAAAATCTGCAAGATAAGCGTGAGTGCTATGGATGGCCTTCTCGCAGGGAGACGGGAACGGATCCAAAGTGGAGTATTGATATGGTGAATATGTGGACTCGTGTGCATCTTCTCACCTCAAAGAAGTTTCTGATACTCGTAGTATAGGTTAGCCACTGAGTCAAAGCTGGCTTGCTGCTGTTAAAACTCCACCACCGCCTTTGTTGATAATGTTGCATATGTAGATAGTTCTGATGTAAGACTTGCTGAGTACCTTCGTACTCACGTTTGCTTATTTATGTTTTGCAGTTGGTTACACTAGTGACTTCGACGAGTAGCTTGTATCCCAGCTACGATCTTGTACCCTTGGGAGGGTCGTGTTTAGTCAGGCTTCTTAGTCTATTCCTTTTGTAGTTGTCTGTACTCAGACATGTAATGCTTCCGTTGCTTGTACGCTCTGAATGATGGGTCAGGAGACCCCTGTTTGTATTGAATGCTATGTGGCTCTTCTGGGCCTTTATCTATATGAGTTTGAGTTATGTTGTGATGCCATGTTGTACAGCACATACTTGCATGTTATGCGTACGTGTAACGTGTATTGCTATGTGTGGGATCCTTCAACCTAGTTGTTTACCTCTGGTAGCCTCTCTTATGGGGAAATGTAGTCTTGTGCTTCCATGTGCCATAGTAGTCCGCTACAGCCCGGTTCACCGGAGTCCTGCTAGCCCAGCACTACTACTCCGGAACACTTGACTGGCCTGCATGTGATTCACTTCGTTCCGGTGTCTGTCCCTTCGGGGAAATGTCACGCGGTGACATCCGGAGTCCTGCCTAGTCTGCTACAGCCCGGGTTCCCGGAGTCATGTTAGCCCAGTGCTACAGCCCGAATTCATACGCTGTTGACCTACATGCTCGTGGTTGATTCATGTATGCCTGTCCCTATAAGTTAGTGCCACTTTGGGTTCACGACTAGTCATGTCGGCCCGGGTTCTCTGTCATATGGATGCTAGCGATACTATCGTATACGTGAGCCAAAAGGCGCAAACGGTCCCGGGCCAGGTAAGGTTGCACCCATGGGAATACCGTGCATGAGGCCGCAAAGTGATATGAAGCGTTACATGCTAGATCAGTGTGACTTAGGATCGGGGTCCCGGCAGAAACCGCCCCACGCATGACCCCCATGTCACGCACGACCCTCCACGTCGTGCGTTCAATGCAGGTCATGGGGAAGCACATCGGACGACAAGTTAGCGCAGTAAAATCTGCCCACATGCCCGCACGTTGTTCTGGGCCTAGCCCAACAACGTGTCGCACTTATGTGTGGCCCAGGCCCAGGGGCTCCTGTCGGTGTACAAAAGTAGGGGCTCTTCTTTTGACCCCTTTACTTGTGCACGAGCAATCAGAGCCGCGCGCCATGGCCACACTCAGTAGGGCAGAGGAGGGAAGCCGGAGAGAAGCCAAAGCACAAGACAACCAGGGTAACGCCGATACCAGAGACATGAAGGGCAGAAGGGCGAGGAGGACTCCCTCGACAAGACTCTTGCCGGGGCGGCCTCCGCAGCCCCGGCAAGAACCTTGCTGAGGCAACTTGCCTAACGCCAACAGAGCGAGCCACCCTTGAGCCCAAGGGTTCCAAACACCGCCAACAACTAAATTGGGACCAGGGCTCCGGAGGCACCTCCGTAGTGGCATGCAGATTGTTAGGTGGTAGGTGCGACATATGCCAACGGGTGGCTTATCATTTTGGGAGCCAGTAAGACATCGCCGGTGCCTGGAAACGGGATAAGGCGAAGACATGCACGCCGGCGAATCTTACCCAGCTTCGGGGCTCTCCGTGGAGATAACACCCCTACTGCTACTCTGCGGGGTCTCCGCATGATCACTAGATGAACAAGTAGCTACACAATGCTCCTTGAGCTGTTTGGTGGGAGGAGGAAGAAGGGCACGGCCAGCCTGCTTCTTCTCCTTGTGTCGTGTCTAGGATTAGTAGGGGGTCGAACCCTTTGCATGGGTGCCTCGGGGGGTTTATATAGGCCTACTCCCCGGGGGTACAATGGTAATCCGACTGGGCGCGGGGCCCAGCCATCCGTGACTGCGCTCGCCGGCTTCGGCGCCGGCTGCTGGGGCCCGCCGACTGGTGGGTCCCGCCGGCCGCCGGCCCCTTGGTCGACAGGCAGGCCCCACTGTCCAGGGCCTGGTCGGCGGATGGTTACTGTGGCTCCATCTTGGTGACGTGGGCTTCGTCGTGGTAGGCGCGGCTACAGTGCCGCTGCCCGTCGGGCGATCGCTGTATCCTCACCGCGTCTTGTCTCCTTAATGGGGCGTCTCCTTCGAGGGAGGTGGCAAGCCGGCTGCGGGGAGCTGGCTCTGTCTTGGGCCGACTGGTTGGAGGCGTGGCCGCCTTCGGGCGTCTCTCTGCCCGAAGGGGTCCACCATCTGTGGGCCACGCTGGCGGCCCGTCATGGGTGACATCAGGGTCAATGTGGCAACAGTGCCGCGCCGGACGGGTCATGGCTACTCCGTACGGCGCACTGTGCCAGGCGTGCTCTGGGATTCGGGGGTGGCAGGCTTTACTGTAGCCACACCCCGTCGCACCGCTGTTAGGTGGGTGCAAACTTTGAGGGTACGGTCTCGACCGCTTTATGGGAGCGGGCTTCTTGGAGTCGGCCTTCTCATGGCCGGCTTCCCGAAGTCGGCCCTCCCGTGGCGTTCTTCATGAGGGCTAAAGTCGGGCCGCCTTCTGAAAGCCGGCCTGGATGGCAGCCAGCAAGGGGAAGGCGGCTCCATGTCTTGGATTCTTGAGAGCCGGACGGGCTTGTAATTTTTTCATAAGGGCCAGGGGAAGCAGGCTAGGCTACCCATGGCTATTTACTCCGACACAGATCTTTGTGAAGACCATTAATACTGAAGGTTAGATGAGAACCAAAAGACAGCGACCCTCCGCAGGATCCTAGCCGAGGAAATCCACAAGAACCCCGACAAGACTCTTGCCGGGGACGACCGCAACGCCACGACAAGACCCTTGCCGGACCCCCGGCAAGGCCCTTGCCGAGGGCGTCAGCAGGGCCGTAGCCAGGCCCGCACCTGCCAAGACTCCACCGCCGTACCCATGCAGCTGCTAGCTCAACCAGTTGAGTAGGCGCCTGCGTGGCGACGTGCGGCCTCTACACCGACCCAACAAGCTCCTGCATGGTGGCATGCAAGTGTTCCCGAAGGATCCACCACCGCGCCAGCCCAGTAGCCAGCCAACGTGGAGCCCCGGCGCCCCGTCAGCTCGAACGCGTGTCAAAGCCAGGCGAGGCGGCGATAGCTGGGACGTGCTTCCTTGGCATCCCTGATAAAGTGAGAGGGGCACGTCGGCAGCGCATTAAATGCGTTTGTCCGACGTGCCAGAGGATAGACCCGTCCACTGTACACCTTTCCACCTCCTATGTGCCACTGTGGCGACCCCTTTTTCCTATAAAAAGGGCCCGAGGCGACCAGGAGAGGGATTCGGCTCTTTTGGGCAAGTTGCACCCCGTAGCTAGCTCAAGAACACAAGAACACTCAAATAAATCCACCAAAGCAAGACTAGGGTATTACACATCTTCGCGGCCCGAACCTGGGTAAATGATCTGTGTGCTTCTTGTCAGACCCGCTCTTTTCACAACCTCGCGCTCGCCTACCATAGAAGGGATCCCAGTGATCCCATAGGTGTCGTTTCCACCGACACTATGGAGCATATATCGAGGCAGCAACGAATATTATATGTCTACTATCTGGTTCATCTGGGGTCTTCTATGTGGTTCATGTTGGGTGGGCAACAACCTGTAGATTATCCATCGTCTATCTTTTAAAACTGAAGGTATAATCTACCTGCTATCATTAGTTTTGGATCTATCCACTCGTTTGCTACCATCAGTCTTGATTTTTGCATGCACCCCTTAGGCCTTACATAATCTAATTATGTTTTTTATTATGCATGTCAGTTATTATACAGAATCATACTAAACATGTAGAGAACAAGAGAAGACCGTTGCGTGGGAATATAATGTCATGCAGACGCCGCTCCTTGGTGGGCGAAGTGCCCCCCTCCCGACATTCTAGATTGTATTCCAAAGGAAGACAACTGTTCAGAGGGGGATTCAGAGGGAGCCGACCACTCCTATTTACCCCTGAGGTGTTTGCTCTAACCTGACATGGTGATGTTAGTCATATCATACATATGGCACCTCGCATTGCTTACATTATACATCTTACACTACGAAAAAATACACTTCTGTGATGATACGTGTTCGTCATAGTAGGTCGCATTTTCTGTCATGCATGTACATCCATGATGATTTTATGACAGAATCAAGATAGTCATACCTGTGCTGTCGTAGAAGTGTTCCATGACATTACCAAAATTATCATCACGGAAGTGTCCACTTCCACGATGATAAATCGCGTGTCACAGAAGTGCTTTCGTCAAGGGTGACCGGCACATGGCATCCACCGTAACAGAATGCCTTTAAGCTATTGGGTCGGGTTTTGGATCCGATAACCCGTTAACAGCCCCGACCAATGGGGATTTTCCACGTGTAAAATCATCATTGGCTGGAGGAGACACATGTCAGGTCCGAGTTGGCACAGGTGTCACTCATCCAATGGGCGAGACGCGCCTATGATATGTTGACACGTGGACCATCCCATCAAGTTTAAATGGGCCGGCCCAACTGAAGGCCCACAAGATTTTGCAGACCATAATGGGCCGGCCCAGCTAAAGGCCCAAGAGATTTTGCGGACCATAATGGGCTGGCCCAGCTAAAGGCCCAGAAGATTTTGCAGGCCATAATGGGCCAGCCCAGGTAAAGGCCAACAAGATTTTTGTGTGCCATAATGGGCCGGCCCAGGTAAAGGCCCACAAGATTCTTGCAGATCATAATGGGTCGGCCCAACTAAAGGCCCATGGGATTTCACTGACATTAATGGGTCGGCCCAGCTGTAGGCCCACAAGATTTTGAGGACCCTAGTAGGCCGGCCCATTAACTGACTACCATGTTTTGGGCCAAATGCCGGCCCATATTGATCCGGTCCATTAATGGCCTGCCACGCTTCGGGCCTAATAGTGGCCCATATGAGATCCGGCCCGTTAAAAGCCTACCATGTTCTGGGCCAAATTACAGCCCAGATCAGGTTCGTCCCTTTAAGAGGCTTTGGGCTCAATTATGGCCCATATCAGATTCGGCCCGTTAATTGGACACTATGCTTTTGGGCCCACTTGCTAAAGGCCCACTAAGTAATTCGGCCTGATATTAGTTTTGGCCTGTTAAGGGCCCATTTAACATTTTGGCCCTATATTAATTTCGGCCTGTTAAAAGCCCGTCATATAGTTGGGCCTAACTATGGCCTGGTTTACATCCGGCCTGCTCGCAGCCGATATCTGATTGGGCCAAACAAGGACCGAGACAATTTTGGCCTGTTAAAGCCCATGATTTGATTCGCACAATCATGGGTCGGGGTTCATTTTGGGCTGCTACCGGCCCGTGAGCTGTTCGGCACGTTTCAGGCCCAACCTACATCGTGATTGCATGACGGCCCGATTATGTACCGTAATTTTACGGTTTGGGCGGTTTACTACGAAGACAGGATATATATACAGTAAAATAACTGCAACATCATGAATAAGAAAAAACCTAGACTATACGATAAAGAAATTACGGCATATTACATCCACTGGGCATCAACGTTCGCCACTATGATAATAAAGCACAAGCAGACAGGAGATTACATACACTGGGCATCAAAGATCGCCACCGGTGGAAATAAACAAGCTGACAAAATAATATACAAAACCGACAACACTTCAATAGAGTCCAAGAAAGGTTAGCCCTGTTGGGGAGCTGCATTGCAAGCAGCTGAGCAAGATGATGAGACTGCGCTTGTTCAACACTTATATCTTCCTCACTCTGAAAGATAAACAAGCAGACAGATGACAGGTTTTGCACATAAAAGTATCAGTGCTGACAATTCATCACATTTCTTACTGATGAATAAAGTGACACCGTTTAAAATTGCATTAACACAATATGGTATTGTTCAGGTCAAGACATGGTAGGAAATGACATTGTGAAGGAGTTGGCAGCTTCACGACACCACTGGGTTACAAATTAAGAACTCATAAATATCAATGGTTAGTGTGCTGTCAATTTATACCATTTCAGATTGCCAAATAAAGAGACGGTTTAAATAATAGTAGAATGATATGACATTGTTTATAGTTAAGACATTGCAGAATATGACATTGTGTTGTAGTGGGTAGGTTTACCACACCACTGGATTACAGATGAAGAACAGAAGCATACATGCAGTGCAAAATAAGATCACTTGCTCTATATAGTTTAATTTACATGGTATGAAGAAGGAACTGGGTTGTACAATTGAAAACTTAAATTGAGAAAGGACAAACTTATGTTTATGAACTACATAATAAACTTTAAACAAGCAATTTGATGCAAACACCAAAAATAAATAGTTGTTGCAGTCATGCCTAACCAAATATATACAACAAAGTTTGAAGGCTTGAGATGGACAAACTTACATTATTGGTGAAGACAGGCTCTATAAAGGCCTTGTCCATGCTGATGGGGGGGGGGCAATTCAAGAAGTTTACCACGGAATCTTCTTTGAAAGCATTGTCTTTATTCTACGTTTTGTTAAGAGTAAATATAGATGTGATAATATACGAAAAAATGGAGAATATTTAAGATAAGATGAAGAGTGATGCTACATAACCAAGTAGCTATAAATGTAAGTGGAGCGATACAGGCAAAAGGTACATCCAAGAGCAATGCACAGCTAAACTTCTTCAGTACCAACCTTATGGTAAGAGTAAATATAGATCTGATGTGTAGAAAATGGAGGGCAAAGGAAAATAAGCTGCAGAGTGATGGTACATGAACAACTACCAGTCATTATAAGTACACTGATAGAGGACAGCATGTACTTACAAGAACAATGCAGAGCTAAAAAACATTGGCATTGGATATATTCTACACTAATGTAACCATTCCGACAGATCAGATAATTTGGAGCGAACAATTGATAAGCAAGCTATCATGCATACTGCTGTCACATAATGAACCAGGTATGTATGCAAGTAAAGTGATACAGGACAACAGGTACTAACAAGAGCAAAGCAGCAGGCATCATATTTGCCATATCCTGTCGTTCCTGTCAAACCGGAATTCTTCTTCGAGCAGATTTCCTGCAAAAAAGATCCATAAGGCACATGCGGAAAAGTAGAAGTTCAAATTGTCATGTGATTTCATAGATAGTACCTCATCCTGGGAACGAGACCAGTGCATAACAAGGTTTTTCCATTCAATGTCTTCTAAATTTAGCACATGTGACTTCATCGGAAATTCATTTATAGACTTGCCATCAAAGTGTGATTTCCTCAGGTAACATCGATACTGATGCAATGCTTCCTTGAAAAGTACAAGAAAGCTTTGCTCGTCATGACTATCTAGATTGACCCTCGCCTAGTTACAACAATGTAATGTAAATCATTGATGTGTTCAATCAGTAGAAAACAGGAAAAGAATAACCATGAATAATAGCACTTTCATGTAAGTTGGACAGGAAGATGTGAAAATGGTGTTTGTCTTCACAATAATCTTCCCATGATGGGAATATATGCACGTAGTCCCTAACAACATTGAAAGCATTGTCTTTTAAACTGGGAATAAATGGAATGGGGTTCCAATCTGCAGGAATTGGTTGTCTCTGCAGCTGGAATAGGTCTTCGGCTGGTGGACTTGCTGTACTTTTTGTTGGAGTGGGATTTTTCTGTGGTACAGCTGGTGCTATGGCAAATGAAATCAGTATACTTTCTGCTGGAGTGCAGGTCCTGTGTGGTGGGGCTAGTGGTGTGGCCAGTGAAGTATGGGTACAGTCTGCTAGAGTCGGTCATACATTTTGTGTCACTGGTTGTACAGCCAATATAAGTGGGGTGCTGTCTAATTTCTCCGGTGCCACCATGTTTTTCATGGACTTTGCTGGTGCTCCTTCAGGTTCGGCAATCACCCTCTTCATTTTTGATGTCTGATGCACAAGAACAACATTTGAGTGAAAAAACATGGTATGATGACAGATGGAATATGTATTGATAATGGATGGGCATGGCATCTCGACATATATGATGAGTAAACTAAGAAGATGGCGGTGCAACAAAGTAGAAGAAATGCAAGACAACATATGCAAGATACCCGCAATCAATAAAACATTGCCAAATTAGAACAGGCACCTTGATGGGTGAACAGGATAGGCCATCTGTCTTTGACTCCTAGAGGTTAGAATAGTCATTAGGATCATATTCTAAACAAGAATCAACAGGTGGGGAGCGTATGAGTTTCATTGCATCCAGAATGGCACTCAATGCCTTTGTGCTAATTTTGTAAGTCATTGCAGTGTTTAGCTTCAAGAGTGGATGCTGCTAGTGCGACACAAAGCAGCTACACAGATCATAGTGTAGATATAACGGGAAAACCTTAAGCATCAGAGTAAAATCAGCAAAGTGGAACTTGCTGGAATATATGCGCTAGTATTGCCGGTATGGCTAGAAAGGCTTCGGATACTACCTCTCTTTAAGTGAAGGTGCGGTACTGTTAATATCAGTGTAACTCTCAAAGGCGACACAGCTCCCCGCATTTCCTTGCTCTTCCTATAGGATTCAAGTGGGCAGGCCACTACAAATCCTATTCCTATGTTTACAAGATCCTACGAATCAAAGTGGCTCAACGTGTCCATCACAACCGACCGTATAGACCTCTACACTGCAAATGTCCCTGCTCATCTTCAGTACAAGGAACATACTGTACTACTATCATACTCCCTCCGTTCCAAAATATAAGTCTTGGTAGAGATTTCCACTATGGATCACATACAGATGTATCCAGATACATTTTAGAGTGTAGATTCACTCATTTTGCTCCATATGTAGTCCATGGTGGAATCTATACAAAGACTTGTATTTAGGAACGGAGAGAGTACATATTAAAGAAGAACGGAAGAGGAACATGGTAAAGAAGAGCAAGCCGATTTTGGATAATAAAATGTTGGTTGTGCAGTGCCCACACATGATGAACCAGAGCGCATTAAGAATGCAACTCCCAGCTGTCTCTCGTCCATTTCAAGCGGTTGGATAATGATCCTACGTCTCCTAACCCTTCTTCTTCCTCATCTTTGATTCTTTCCATACAAAACACCGCACGAGCCGCCGGCCGGACCACCAGCCCCCACCGCCTGTGTTCCTCCGCCACCCCCACCCCCACCCCCGCCCCAACCCCCACCCGTGTCGAGTTTTCTTCGT
>NC_041390.1:154423304-154448710 GCF_002162155.2 Triticum dicoccoides
CGGCGAGGCCCCACAACCACCTGAGCCCCTTCGATCGCACCGCCGAACTCCGGCGAGCTCTGAAAAATCGACTGACCCAATTTTGAAATTTAGTCTATTGTGATTTAACTAGTGTGGAATATAAAAGGGGAAAACCATAAGCATTGGGAGTATAGTGTTGAGCGTGCCATGGCGGATGTGAAGGCAACTACTCAACCAAGACAAGAAATCCAAGTAAAGAAGTGGCAATCTATTTTCTTGCTGCGAAAAATAAGTTGAGCAGATACGAACGAGTATCGCCTCTGGTGCGGCGCCGTGTACGCATCTGCTGAGAATTTGACGGTGTTGCGGTAGCGATGGCTGTCGGCATCGTGGAAGCAGATCTAGGAGGGTAGACGGTGGCGGCGGGGCGCGGTGGACGAGACGGTCGTAGGAGCGGCGCCGGCAAGGTGGACGACAGCGGGGATGAAGCGAGAGAACAGGATGCAAGGATCCTGGTCCGAAGCCGTGGATGAGAGAGGTCGATCTCTTGTAATGGACGGCGGCGTCGGGGTATCAGCTCCAGCATGGTGGAGGAGGACGGCGGTGGATGGGGTGGCGGACGGCGGCGGACGGAGGAGGGTGGGGTGGAGAGGGTATTTTGGCGCCCATGGAGTACGAATGTGGAAAAGGGAGGTAGAGAGGAAGGGGGAACCATGTATTCAGGGCGCACTTGTCTCAAATGCGAGGAAATTTACAAACTTAGCCCCCGTTTCAAATTTCTACAACATCACAGCAACATTAGTCGGTTGGGGATAGGACGGTAATCTCGCATACACCGAATATTTGCCTATGAGAGTTTGTTTTTGGCACCCACCGTGTATGAATATGAATCAGGGAGGGAGTCGATTTTGGTCGAGGGCACACTGTGTTTTGGTGCCCACCGTGTATGAATCCGGGTGAGAGGCGGTTACATCACGTTTGGGTGAAATTACAAACCTACCCCTATCGAAACCTATAGAAATCCAGCAGATAGGCTTTGCGTGGCAGGGACAGGCAATAGTGATTTCCATCTCGTAGATTTTGGTTGCGGCTGTTACTACGACTTTCCCCGCTTCGTTCAAATTTTGCAGAGTGCACGTTTACCATGCCAACTCAATTCGAATCCCGTTTGTATTCTTTTTTTTTTTGGGCAGGATCCATTTTCAATTGGAATTACATTCTATATACATCATTTTTCATATATACTTTCAAAAGCACAACAAAGAATTCTGCTCCATTATATGTATAATATGATTTACAAATACAACGATCTCGAAATCTTAAGTTTGAATTCGATTTTTTTAACTAAATTATGTTCTACTAAATGTATGGATCAGTAATATCTACATATTAAATAACATACATGTGCGTGAATTCATATGGGTATGCATGTTTGATAGATCAATTTTGGTTCGAGTATGGATTACATGTATTATCATCTCGAATTCAAATATTGGAATACCTTTTTTTCACTCCTTTCACGCCCATCTCTCTCGCATGGATGCTCCTTCAGGTAGCTATCACTCTATTTTCTCCAGCTCACCCGCACACTCACTTCATGTTTCTCCTATCCTCGCAAGCATGGTCTCTCGACGTCTCCCTTGAGAAGTGTCACACTCTCCCTATCATTATACATTACACGGTTTTCATTATCTCTCACGTCTCTACTGTTCTCTGGTATCACTCGGTACCTAAGCTTTCTTTTTCACCGCCACACACACAGTCTCCACTCGTCTTTCACTTTGTCTTTCTCTCTATGGGATTGTCTCACACACCCTATATGTCTCTAAATATGACTCATACCACTAAAATTACTCTCTCTCTCTCTCCTGTAGACACAACATTTGTTGCGGTCTCCTTTTCGTCTCCATCCCAGACTGACATTATTCATTTGTTTACCGATCAGACAATCCCGACTATCGTCTCCTCTCTCTCTCACACAGACACACACACACACACAACTCCTACTTCAACTCCCCTTCCCGACTACCGTCTCTCTCTCTCTCTCTCACACACACACACACAAAACTCTCGCTTTCGCACCCCGACTCATATTTCTCTCACAAACATTTATTGACTAGCTAGCCTCTAGATAGGTTTATACACCCACACACTTGTGCTTCCACCATCGCATACATGTCTCTCTCCCGCTCCTTGTATCTATGTAGATTTTTCTTCCCTTCTGGAGACACGCCCTCTCGATCGTGCACACACACACTATCGCCTCATTTTAAGTTGATACCTATCGCACACACACTCCTTGTGTCTTTGTCACACATGCACTCCGTCCTCCTCCACTCTCCCTCTCTCTCACACACACATGGGATTTTTGCAACAACTAGCAAGATGCCCATGCATTGCACGAAACATCAAGATGCATTTGTATGAGTAGTTTATCTTATGGAGGAAAAGGATGAACGAGGGAGGGCCTTATTTGCAAATGTGGAGAGGGGTGTCGGTATCTTTTTGCAAAATTGCCATAGTTTCCTTCCTATCCGTCAGATAAAGATCGGACGGCCTATATTGCAGGATGGCAGGCACACGATCATCACCGACAATGCTTTTTATAAGAGTAGGGATAAAAATAGAGTTGGTGATGATGGTGGGCCTGCCATCCTGCAATGTAGGTCATTCGATTTATATCTGACGGATAGGAAGGAAAATATGGCAATTTACCCGCACTCTTCACCACATTTGCAGATAAGGCCTTCCCTTGTTCATCCTTATTTTCTCCCACAAGATCTTGATGTTCCATGCAACGCATGGGCATCTTGCTAGTAAGAGTACAAATTAGACATATACCACTTCTCGAATCTTGAAACCAACAACATTCCTCCCTTATCTCATCAAAACCGCCAAAGGAATATATTTTGAGTGAAACATAACATATTTTTAGTGATATACGTATTTCAAAACTAGATTTTTCTATCAAATCGGTGAATATGTATTAATCTACTTTGATCGTGTGGCAACGCATTGGCACATTGCTAGTAGTTATTATATTTTTTGGGGCACCAGACAAACGGTGGAGTACATATACGAAGAGAAGAGGTGCACGCACGCAGTCGGCCTCTCGCTGTCTCGCACACATGAGTGTTATGTAAAGGTGATGTTAACAAATAAACCCTAAAACCCTAGGTGCACGATTGCTGCATTCGCGGGTACCGGGTACGTGGTGGAGCACCTTTGTAGGAATAGTCAGCTCATGTGATAATTTGATCCGTAGGAGTTGATGGTCGGGATCATAGGTGAACGACTTGGAGCGCGGTGGCTCGCCAGTTGCCACAGATCGAGTAGCCACATTTAAAATATCGATTTTTAGCGGGGTTAAGAGTTCCGATTTTCAATGGCGCGTTATAAGTAGTAAGTAGTTTTTAGAACGATTGGTATGGAGCGAAAATGGAGTTCATAGTACTACGTACCTCCTTGGTGTATGGTTGTATGTTTTCTTGCGATGGAGGTTGTATGGGTTTATGTTGCGAGATGTTGAACCTAGTAGTTCTAGGGAAAATACTATGGTTTAGATTTAGATGCTGGTTTTTAGTAATGAAAATCGGAAGGGGAAACCCTTCTTTGATTAAAAAAAACTACTACCTCCATTTTGGTTTACTAGTCCCCATCGTACTTTGGGTCAAAGTTTGTCCATGAATTTTACTTGTAAAATGTGAATGGAAAACGAGATTTTGTTATACCCAAACAAAAAAGGACTGGAGGGAGTGATTGCTCTGACACGGATGCGACCTCTCATAGCGCAGGCATTGAACCGGCGCGCCGGCCAAGAGGGTCGCACTCGCTGCAGGCCCAGCTGAGCACGCCTCCTCACCGCGGGCAACCAGCTTAAGACTGCCCCGCCTGCATTCATTGAATCCGCGCGTGTGCCGGCAACACGTCCTTCCACGAGCCGGTAGGCATTTTAGAACACAAAAAATGACTAAAATATAATTAATTTACGCATGGTCTTGACTTGTTGTGCTCGCACTAGTAGGAGGAACCAGTAGAGGATTTTCTTTATTTATAACTCTCCTCACATTTTTTTGGCTTTGAAGTGAATCATGGTTGTGGACATTATGTATGAATGTGCAGATATCTGTGAACATGAGTTTGATGTGGAATTTGAACTTGGAATGTCGGGCTTGCATGTGAACTATACCATCTCCAATGCTTCGTCTGTTATTGTTTGGAAAGTAATTGCTGTTATTACATGATCCAAAAAAAATTTATGCCACATCAGTAGATGCACGGACATCACAACAGGCATGCTAACTGGATAAAAATTGCTCAACGTCGGCACGGCATATGTGGTAGACCAAGCAAACATTATGTACGCAAACCTAGATCACGGCGGGCTTCTTCCTCTCTTCGTCCTTTAGATCCTTCTCTCATCCCAGGAGTATGGTGTACTCAACATCTAGCCCAGCGACCCACTCATCTATTGAACTATTGAACATGCGTAGGAAGCGAGCAAGCCATACTTTCACCGTCTCGGATCCATGTGTGTAGACGACGATGAACTGATCGTCGGTGATGGCTCTAACCTGGTACTCGGCGGCGACCATGGAGATTTGGGAGGCCATGGATTTTGGAGGAGGGTTAGGAGAAGTTGAACTATTGTACCCTGTAAAAAAACTGGGAGTGAACTAATGTGAAAGGACGGGACGACTGGGAGCGAACTGTTGTAAGGTAGAAGACGGGGACGAGTAGGGCGTGCAAACGGCATGGGGTTGCTGGCTTGCCCGGTGGATAAACGGCTGCAAGCCCCCAAAGAGTTCTCGAGAACTATGCGGGACCCACTAGATGTCATGTCTACTAGACACATATCGTAGGCCTGACGGTATAGCTTCTGCCTGTTCGCACGCCATGTCGGCGCGTGGATGTAACTTCACTTAATTCCGTCAAACGTCGCGCCTCCCATGACCTTCGCCTCCCTCGCGCGGTCGCGCCCTTTGAGACTTCGACCGGCTATAAATGAGCAATTTTTTGCCTTTTTTAGACAAGCAATTTTTTTGCCTACTCCGCATGCATGATACTCCCTCTGGTCCTTTTTACTCTCGTCAACCGTTTGCAAAGTGTTTGACCTAATTTATACTTTTTTGAACACCACCTTATATTAATTAACCAGCCACACCAGTACACTCATTCGATACAATATTCACCACACATGGTGGTACGTTATTTACAAGAATACCATCTAATCTATTGTCAAAGCTATACTTAGCGATTAAGTGTGCCACCTTATTGGCCGAACGGCTAATCTTTCACAATTGAAGATTGTTGATCAACTTCGAGATGCTCAATGCTTTCATCTTCAGGTCACGCATAGCAGACCTGTCATAGTCCCCTGATGCAAGAGATGCTACCACAAAAGCGCAACCAGTCTCTAAAATTACAGGATTATGAAGAGAAATACCTATGTAGAGACCGGCAATGCAAGCCCTAAGTTCTGCTTCCTCCATGCTTTGACAGGCATCAATGAAATCCCACGACCAAATTTATACTAAAAATATCAATATCTACAATACTGATTATAATGAGTATAAGAACTATGTTTTATAATGAGTGTAAAAATATTGATTTGACATTGTGAATGTTGACACATTTTTCTATAAGTCTGGTGAAAGTAGAGGTACATTGACTTCAGACAAAACTTAAATGCACAATGCAGACTAGTTCCTCCATCCAGGTGCGTGCCATGTCCTATCTTGTCATCACAACAAGGTTAGCTATTAGAGTACCACTACCTCCCTTCTAGTTTAAAGGGCTCGATTCAAAATTTTCACCTACTCTTAGCAAGATAGTAGAGGTGGTGGAATAGTTTCTGAAGTATGCAAAAGTACTCAACTAGTGCTGTCGTTCTTCACAAACAAAATGTGTTTACCAATGCATGCATGAACACTAGTTACTCTAACCCCCCTCTCTTCTTTAATTCTCTACCACATCAGCATGTTTGCTATTCTCGTGTGCATGATACCAGCTAAGATACCAACATTATGGCCAGCCTTAATCATCGCATGCAATAATTTAGTGCACCTTGAAATATGAACATGTGTGGGGCGTGTATGTTTTTAATGACTTGAGACTATACCTAGCCCGGCATGCAAGATGACATATTATGCACCGTTCCCCATACCTACAGGAAGCTCGTTCGTCTCCAAATATTTTACTCTCCATGTGTGGAAACAATATGCCTGCCAAACTCTCCTTCTCCCTCCGGCGGTCCCACCACTCCACCTCATGTGAAAAAATCTGCATGCATGACTCTCCTCCCGCCACACTCCAATCCGTTGTGACCAGCACTATTTCCACCCCTTCGCTCCCCCGTAATTTACTCCAACAAATATGCCCGCGTAGCTGTTACTTAACTACAGGTGCATTGGGTCACTGACATATGGGCCCAATAGGGGTCTGGCCCACACGTCAGTGACGCAACTGGACCTATAGTTAAGTCAGTGTAGCTCAGTCCATATCTTACGTAGGTGTGCCATTGCTCGCTATAAATACCGCGCCTCCCACAACATCGCTATCTCCCCCCTCACATTCACGTTCATCGCTATCTCCTCCCCCTCCCTCTCACGTCGACCACCATGGCATCGCCCCTCCCAAGCCCTAGGAGCCCCTCGCTGCACCGCGCGGACGGTCACGCGTCGCTGTTCCGTTCCTCGCCGCCACTAGTCAAGGAGGACACATCGGTGTTCCGCTCCTCGCCGCTACGCGACGTGTTGCCGTTCCGTTCCTCGCTGCCACCAGTCGAGGAGGACGCATCGGCGTTCCGCAGCTCACCGCAACGCGATGCGTCGCCATTCCATTCCTCGCCACCACTAGTCGAGGAGGACGCGTCGGCGTTCCGCTCCTCACCGCGACGCGTTGAGGTGGACGCGTCGGCGTTCCCAATCTCGCCAACACACGCGCCGGAGGACGCGTCGGCAACCCGCTACGAGGAGAATGTCGCGCCGCCAGCTGAGCCCCCCCAGCCTTGAGGAGCTTTGGAATGAAATGGATGTCGCCTTGTGGGAGGCTTTACCTCTAGCATAGCACGCCAAAATAGAGGCGGAGAAGAAGGCCGAGGAAGAGAAGCGCACCACGGAACAAGCTGCCTAGGAGGCCTATGTCGCGCCCGAGAGAGTCTTGCAATTGGCTCTTTGCCAGAAGGCTCGTGCGAGGGCCGTGAGGGTGGCGGAGGACGCCCGTGCCGACGCCCTGAGTGCAGTCGGGCCCAAGCGCCTCATCTACACTTGGTGGTACGTGGATCGGGTGCATGCTTCCAGCGAGGAGGAGTACCTGTTGGCGCCGGATCACCACACCGGTGAGATCACGCTCGCCCGCCGGCAAGTCGCCAATCAGCACCTCACGAGTTGCGAGGCTGAGGAATAGGCATTGTGTCGGCGCGCTGGGAAACGGCCATGCACCAGGGCACTCGTGGCGTGCCGCAAGCGCTCCTGCGAGCGTCGTCGTAACGCCCCGAGACCGATGAGCCAGGTGTCCTCTAGTTATTCGCTGTTGTTGCCTTGTCATTGCTTGTGTGTCAGGCATTGCATATCATGTCATCATGTGCATTTCATTTGCATACATGTTCGTCTCATGCATCCGAGCATTTTCCCCGTTGTCCATTTTGCAATCCGGCGCTCCTATGTCACCCGGTGTCCCTTTCTACCTCTTTTCATGTGCGGGTGTTAAACGTTTCCGGATTGGACCGAGGACTTGTCATGCGGCCTTGGTCTACTACCAGTAGACGCCTGTCATGTTTCGTGCCATTTGGACTTCATTTGATACTCCAACGGTTAACCGAGGGACCGTAAAGGCCTCGTGTGTGTTGCAGCCCAACACCCCTCCAAAGTGGCCCAAAACCCACCTAAACCTGTTCCATCATCTAGAGCGTTCGATTACGATCGCGTGGCTGCAAACCGCACCTCATTTGGAGTTTCCTAGGTCCCTCTACCGATAAATATGTGTCCCTCCCAGAATTTTCGCGCAGATGAAACCCTAACTTCCTCCTCCGCGCGCCGCCGGACATTTCTTCTCCGCGCCGGACAATGTCCACCCCCACCGCCACCTCACTCCGGTGAATCGGAGCTCGCCACGTCGCCTTCCCCTCTGCCACAGCCAATCGCGGCACGCCACCTCAGCCGCGCTTCTCCCTCCTCTCCGCTGCGGCCCGCGCAGCCCACCGCGGGCCTGCCCGGCCCGGACGCCAACGCCGCCGCCCCGACGCGCCCGCACCTTGTGCGCCTCCGTACGCCACCGCCACCATCGCCGGCATAGCCGCCCGCCGCTGCCTCGGGTTCGCCGGTGCCGCCCTGCATCAGTTCGCCGGCGCCGCAGCCGTTTCTTCCTTGCCGGACCCCGTTCTTCGTCGGGCCTCGCCGCCATTCCCCGTGGTGCCACCGCCTCGCCGGGAGCTCGCTGCCGTCGACCGTGCTCCACCCCGAGCTCCGTCGCCCGCCGCTTCTTCCTCGCCGGTGTTCAGGCTCGCCGGAGTTCGCGCCACCTCGCCAGAGTTCGATCCGGCCAGATCTGGACCGGGGTGGACCAGATCCACCAACCCCGCCATCCAAACGCATCCCCGCGTCCTGGATATCACCATCCCGCACCACCTCGTCCGCCCGTTGACTTTTTCGTGAGGTGATATGGCTAAGTCCTCAGATCTCAGTAATTTTATGCCATGTTCATCAGGTCATAACTCATCACCCGTTGCTCCGATTCATGCATGTAGCATATCAAATTTATCGTCTCGGTGAGTACATCATTTCATCTCATTGCATCATTCTCATTTGAGCTCATCTTGGTGCCCGAAATGCTGTTGGAAGAGGGCTATGTGATGATTATGTTAGATCTGTTTCAGCAAATGCACTTCTGTCATTTTTGTCATGATTAATGTGTGCATGCTATGATCCTGAGCTCTACATGTGTTTTGTTATATGCCATGCCATCTTTACAGGGGTGTATGCCATGTATTTTTGTGATCTTTGTGGTGACTAGCACAAGCATGCAAAGTAGCTTACTCAATGATGCTGATTTCAGGGACTTAGAATTTCACTAAGTCGTTGACCTATTATTATTTTTATGCCATATGTTCATGTTGTTTCCTATTGCTCTGTGCCTCTTTTGAGCATGATCAGTAAGGATGTTTTGTAGATAATGTTGTGCTATATCCATCCATGTCTTTTTTGCTATTATGGAGCACCCTAGCTTGAGCCAATCGAGCTGTACTTTTGCTATAAAATGTTCCTGGTAGATTGTTAACATGTTTAGCGATTTTGTCGATCTTGTTGTTGTTGATCCGTGCATGCTATGTTGTTGTTCTTGCCATGTCTAGCTTCTATGCCATGTCTTCTTGATGGGTATATGCTTAGTTTGTCATGCCACACTCTGTAGTGAGTGCATCGAGCTCGTAAACATGCCTACCTGTTAACTGTTTTGCCATGCTCCAGTTTTTCACTAAGTATGAATCTGTTTATGTTTTTGCTATGTTCACATGCTTTCAATTATATTTTTTGATCCCTTTTGGCTCATGGTAACTAAGGTACTTTTCTTATATGCTTTGAGTAGCTTCATGCAATGCCTTGCTTTGCCATGATATGTTCCTGTAGCATATAGTTATCGTGCTCTAAACATTGCTTCCTGATGGTAAATTCCAGACTTGTGTTAATTTCACTAAGTCTGAAACCTGTTATCTTTTGCCATGCTTGTTTGAACCTCCTAATGAGTGATTTAGCCATAGCTCACTGTTCATCTTTTGTCAAGCATCATGACTGGATCCCTGCCATGTATTTTGTTGCCATGTTTGAGTGCTGTAGCATATTTATCTTGATGCATTTAGTTGGCTACTTGTTGTTTATCGCACATCGGTGCCATATTTGTTTTGCTTGCCATTTTCAAACCGTGCATCCGATTCTGGTGATCTTTATATCGATTTCAACCGAAATCTCACCTTTCCTGTGGCACTCTTGGTTTTCCAAGTTGAGGTCAGATTCAATCATTCCTTTCCAAATCATGCATATGCATCGCATACCGCATCCCACATATCATGCCATGTTCATGTGTTGGTTGTTTATTATATTGTGTGCTTCTTTCCAGTGTTGCTTCTTTGGGTTGGTTCCGATAACGTCGCGTTTGTGAGGACCCGTTCGACTACGTCCGTTTGTCTTCTTCATGGACTCGTTCTTCTTCCTTGCGAAATTTCAGGCAAGATGACCATACCCTCGAAATCACTTCTATCTTTGCTTGCTAGTTGCTTGCTCTTTTGCTATGCCCATATTGCGATACCTACCACTTGCTTATCATGCCTCCCATATTGTTAAGCCAATCCTCTAACCCACCTTGTCCAAGAAAACCGTTGTTTGGCTATGTTACCGCTTTGCTCAGCCCCTCTTATCGCGTTGTTAGTTGCAGGTGAAGATCGGAGTTTGTTCCATGTTGGAACATGGATATTTTGTTGGGATATCACAATATCTCTTATTTAATTAATGCATCTATACACTTGGTAAAGGGTGGAAGGCCCGGCATTATGCCTGGTGTTTTGTTCCACTCTTGCCGCCCTAGTTTCCGTCATATCGATGTTATGTTCCTGGATTTTGTGTTCCTTACACGGTTGGGTTATAATGGGAACCCCTTGACAGTTTGCTTTGAATAAAACTCCTCCAGCAAGGCCCAACATTGGTTTTACCATTCGCCACCTATCCTTTTTTCCCTTGGGTTAGGCCAGCCCAAGGGTCATCTTTATTTTAACCCCCCTGGGCCAGTGCTTCTCTAAGCGTTGGTCCAAACTGAGCAATGTCCGGAGCTACCAGGGGCAACTCTGGGCTGGCCCACCCGACGTCTGGCTCATCCGGTGTGCCCTGAGAACGAGATATGTGCAGCTCCTATCGGGATTTGTTGGCACATCTGGGTGGCTTTGCTGGTCTTGTTTTTCCATTGTCGAGGATGTCTTGTAACCGGGATGCCGAGTCTGATCGGATTGTCTTGGGAGAAGGAATATCCTTCGTTGACCGTGAGAGCTTGTGATGGGCTAAGTTGGGACACCCCTACAGGGATTTGAACTTTCGAAAGCCGTGCCCACGGTTATGGGCATATGGGAATTTGTTAATGTTCGGTTCTAGAAAACCTGAAGTTGACCTTAATTAAAATACATCAACCGCATGTGTAACCGTGATGGTCTCTTCTCGGCGGAGTCCGGGAAGTGAACACGGTGTTGGAGTTATGCTTGACGTAGGTTGTTCTAGGATCACTTCTTGATCATAGATTCTCGACCGTGCTTTGCCTTCTCTTCTCGCTCTCATTTGAGTATGTTAGCCATCAAATATGCTAGTCGCCTGCTGCAGTTCCACCTCATACCTTTTAGCCTACCCATAAGCTTAAATAGTCTAGATCGCGAGGGTGTGAGATTGCTGAGTCCCCGTGACTCACAGATACTTCCAAAACCAGTTTGCAGGTGTCGATGAAACCGTGCAGGTGACGCAACTGAGCTCAAGGAGGAGCTCGATGAAGATAGTGTTTGTTATGTTGTTCCGTTTCCAATTAATCAGTAGTGGAGCCCAGTTGGGACGATCGGGGATCTGTGTAGCATTTGGGGTAGTCTTCTTTTATTTTGGTTCCGTAGTCGGACCTTGATTGTATCTGGATGATGTAATGCTTTATTCATGTATTGTGTGAAGTGGCGATTGTAAGCCAACTATGTATCTCTTCCCTTATGTATTACATGGGTTGTGTGAAGATTACCTCACTTGCAACATTGCTTTCAATGCGGTTATGCCTCTAAGTCGTGCTTCGACACGTGGGAGATATAGCCGCATCGAGGGCGTTACAAGTTGGTATCAGAGCCTTCCCCGACCTTAGGAGCCCCCTGCTTGATCGAATCATTGGCGTTGTTGAGTCTAGAAAGTGTTTTGAGTCTTTTAGGAATATTATATCAGAGAGTTAGGAATTATTTTTACTCCTCAGTCCCTTCGTCGCTCTGGTGAGGCATCCTGCCGTAGAGTTTTGACTCTTCTCTTCTCAAATTCCACTAAAAAAATTTAGGATCACGTGGGTATCTTGGAAACGTTTCGATGGTTTTGTGATGAGAACATTGTTCTTGGTGCCTCCTAACATTTAGGGGTTGTGGCAGTGTCCCGGGGAGTTGAGCTCCAAGGTGTTGTCGTCACAATTTTATCGTTGCAGTTCTGGAATACCTGAGTTTCGCCAACTTCAAAAATCTCTTTTATGCAGTTGTTGGTGAGATAACCTCGACACCACCCAGTACTGGTGCGGGAGTTCGGGAGTATTGCCATAACTCGTATAACGGATGCTTTTCGAAGGTTGAGGTAAATGATATCCGAAGGTATCTTGGTTATGTGTTGAAGGATGGATACAGCTGTATGTAGGATTTGTTAGTTTTGGGTGAGATATTATGCTTCCCCTATATCCCCAACACCTGATTGCATAACCAGAAAGTTTCGGGAGTTTATAAGTGGGAATTCAAGTAGCTCTTAGGATATCTTTCCAATAGATTTATGATATGAAATTGGGGTTCAACGTCTAGTGGTCCGCCTATTCACGGTTGGTTTTACAGTGGTCTCGTTGTGTCTTAAAGAGTCCTTGGCTATGCTGACTCGGGGACGCTTCGTATGTCATGTGCACTACCTTGTACATGATGGTGCTGTACGATCGAGCCCGTGTAGGCCCCACCACAAAAACTTCGGACGAAATCTCTATCATATGTTTTTTCCGGCTTATTCTGCAAGCCAATCCTTTGTTTTGTTTTGAGTAGTGGTATTCGAGTTGCTTCGAAGTCAAATGTTGATTCCATACCTTTTCCTAAACGGTGTCCTCATATTCCTATGTGAATACTAATCTTTCTCGTTTATCGAGATTGTCTTGTCAATCCTTTTCAACCGGTGTGTTTCTCTTTAAGTGAATCCAATCTTGTCAACATTCACAAGATCAATTATCAGTTCTTCTCAACGGTGTTTGCTTCATCCGTCTTCAAGTTGCCTTTGTTTTCCCACCCTCCCACCCTTTTTCTTCAAGGGCTCAGATTTCTGAATCAAATATCCATCTTATGGTTGTAAAGTTTCTTCGTTCTTTCCACCAATGTTCTTATCCAGTGATTCTCATGAAGATTCTAACGGAGCTTCACCTTTGTCACTCTTCACTCATTTTCTTCTTAGGTGGATTCAAATCAAGCTTTGGTGTTGATCATATTCTTTTCCTTATTTCAAATACCTTCTCATGCCGGTGTTTCTTATATTCATTCATGTCTCGCTATTTACTTATTCCGGAGTGCTGAAGACATCTCAGAAGACTCACCTTGTAATTCAAGATCAGTTCAACCTATTTCGAGGTTGTTATCTCATTCTATACATTTAATTCAACCGGTGCTTTCCCTCTTTTAAATCGTTCTACGGTGTATCTTTTGAGTGGGCCCTAACCCATAGGTTTTTTCCCATGATCTTACCTCACTCTTCTAAATTTTTCCCGGAGCTATTCTCAAATTCTTTTCCAAGTTTGACGTAAGAATGAATTATCATCATTCAAATGCCTTCTCCAAGATCGGTTAAATTCTTTTCATCATTGGTTCAACCTTTCCATTCTTCATTCCGGAGTGTCTAAACAATTATTGGTGGTGTTTTCCCGTCGTCATTATCAGATTTTGAAGACCAAAGAAGATTTTTTCCTCCATATCTTATCCGCTCTCTCAGAGATTCGTGGTTCTAGCTTGCTAACATCATCTCATAATTGTGTTTTTTTCGATTGTGAGAATTCTTTTCACCCATCCAGAGCAATTCAAGAGTCTTCTCAGTTTGATTATCCGGAGTCCAACAATTCATGTTTATTCATTCTCAGCTTTCAGTTATCATTCTCCAATCTTACAGGTGCATCGTTCAAGTGATCTCTAATCAGCTCGTGATCTTTTCGTTCTCTAGTATCTAAATCCTAGCAGGTATCTTCATTTGTTCTCTAATTCTTCCCGGTGTTTCTTTATCTTTTCTTCAATCATTTTTTCAATTCTTACGGTTTTCGTTCAAGATTTCTCTTCCTTCATTTCATATCAATTCATTCGTTCTTTCATCCTACCGGTGGATCGTCGAAGACCTTTCTCAAGTTTATGCTATATCTATCTTAACCATTTCTTTCTAAAAGAATAAGTAGTATGCCAAATCCGTTGCTTGTCATCAATTTAAATTGGTGAAGGATAAGCACAATGTAATTCTTATTCTTGATTCACCCAAATGTTTAATTCCAAATTCCGGAGGTTCATCAAATTCCCGGTTTCACTTCATTCATCTTTCTTTTCCCGGAGTTCCAAGTTCTCTCAATTATTTCATCGTGAAGATCCATCTAATCATTTCAAGGATTCACCTTGTGTTTTCAACTTCTCTTTCCTTTCGTTTGATCATTCTTTTCTTACCGGAGTTCTTCATGGAGGCTCTACATGATGGTTCATAAAGGGTTTATTCCTTCTCCAAGTTTTCATCGAGATTCTTTTCAGAAGAGCTCAAGTATTCTTCATCTTGCAATCTGGAGTGCAATTGTTCTCCCTTATCTTTTGAGATGGTGTTATGTCTTTCTTGACAATTAACCTTCATGTTTCCTGATTCAAAAGTTGTCAAGAATGAGGTATTTAAACCCATCACTTTCTTCCATGGAGTTATCTTGGTATAAATTTTACCAAAGCCTTCCATTGGGAATGTTGCTCTTTGTGGTGATTATCTATGATCCAAAGTTTTATCCTTATCACCTCGGTGGAAGAAGATTGCTATCTTGTTCTAGCTCCCACTCAAATCTTTTCCGTGAGTGGCAAGTTATCACCTCATAATTTTGAGATGTCCCCTATAAGACCATATCAATCTTATTCTTTTCGTTGTTGGTGTTCCAACAACTCCGTTCGACCCTTCTCCTAAGGATGCCTTCTCAAACTCTTTTGTGACAGAAGTTGGCATTTTCTTCTCCATTCTTTTATTTCAATGATCTATCTTCTATTATTTTTCTTCCGGAGGCCTTGTGATGTTGATTTCTCTCCCATCATCCCGTTTTGTCAAAGATCATGTTATTTTTGTGCCTATCCATTTAACCGGAGTGTTGTGCCCTTCTGCTCAAATCTTTTCATCTAATCAAGTTTCATATCTCTTTTCAAACGGAGTGTTGTCCGAATTTGTTCTTCCTTGTTCCTCTTTTCCTAACGGAGTGCTTCCAATTTTGTTCATCTCCGTTGCTTTCTTTCTTTTCAATTTTCTCAACCTTGCAAGGTTCTTTGGTTTCACTCGTTTGTCAAAGAAGCAACTTAGTTTTACCTCTTCTCTTTCTCTTCCATTTTTTCCCTCCGGTGCCATTCTAGATCTCGGGACGAGATCCTCTCGTAATGGTGGAGTGTTGTAACGCCCCGAGACCGATGAGCCAGGTATCCTCCAGTTATTCGCTGTTGTTGCCTTGTCATTGCTTGGGTGTCATGCATTGCATATCATGTCATCATGTGCATTTCATTTGCATACATGTTCGTCTCATGCATCCGAGCATTTTCCCCGTTGTCTGTTTTGCAATCCGGCGCTCCTATGTCACCCGGTGTCCCTTTCTACCTCTTTTCATGTGCGGGTGTTAAACGTTTCCGGATTGGACCAAGGAATTGTCATGCGGCCTTGGTTTACTACCGGTAGACCGCCTGTCAAGTTTCGTGCCATTTGGACTTCGTTTGATACTCCAATGGTTAACCAAGGGACCGTAAAGGCCTCGTGTGTGTTGCAGCCCAACACCCCTCCAATGTGGCCCAAAACCCACCTAAACCTATTCCATCATCTAGAGTGTTCGATCACGATCGCGTGGCCACAAACCACACCTCATTTGGAGTTGCCTAGCTCCCTCTACATATAAATATGTGTCCCACCCGGAATTTTCGCGCAGATGAAACCCTAACTTCCTCCTCCGCGCGCCGCCGGACATTTCTTCTCCGCGCCAGACAATGTCCACCCCCACCGCCACCTCACCCCGGCGAATCGGAGCTCGCCACGTCGCCTTCCCCGCCGCCACAGCCAATCGCGGCACGCCACCTCAGCTGCGCCTCTCCCTCCTCTCCGCCGCGGCCCACGCAGCCCACCGCGGGCCCACCCGGCCAGGACGCCAGCACCACCGCCCCGACACGCCCGCGCCTCGCGCGCCTCCGTACGCCGCCGCCACCATCGCTGGCACAACCGCCCGCCGCCGCGTCGGGTTCACCGGCGCCGCCCTGCATCAGTTCGCCGGCGCCGCAGCTGTTTCTTCCTCGCTGGACCCCGTTCTTCGCCGAGGCTCGCCGCCGTTCCCCATGGCGCCGCCGCCTCGCCGGGAGCTCGCTACCGTCGACCGTGCTCCGCCCCGAGCTCCATCGCCCGCCGCTTCTTCCTCGCCGGCGTTCAGGACCGTCGGAGTCCACGCCACCTCGCCGGAGTTCGATCCGGCCAGATCTGGACCGGGGTGGACCAGATCCACCAACCACGCCATCCAAACGCCTCCCCGCGTCCCGGATATCGCCATCCCGCACCACCTCGTCCGCCCGTTGACTTTTTCCTCAGATCTCAGTAATTTTATGCCATGTTCATCAGGTCATAACTCATCACCCGTTGCTCCGATTCGTGCGTGTAGCATATCAAAATGTTCGTCTCGACGAGTACATCATTTCATCTCATTGCATCATTCTAATTTGAGCTCATCTTGGTGCCCGAAATGCTTTTGGAAGAGGACTATGTGATGATTATGTCAGATCTGTTTCAGCAAATGCACTTTTGTCATTTTTGCCATGATTAATGTGTGCATGCTATGATCCTGAGCTCTACATGTGTTTTGTTATATGCCATGCCATCTTTACAGGGGTGTATGCCATGTCTTTTTGTGATATTTGTGGTGACTAGCACAAGCGTGCAAAGTAGCTTACTCAATGATGCTGATTTCAGGGACTTAGAATTTCACTAAGTCCTTGACCTGTTATTACTTTTATGCCATATGTTCATGTTGTTTCCTAGTGATCCGTGCCTCTTTTGGGCATGATCAGTAAGGATGTTTTGTAGATAATGTTGTGCTATATACATCCATGTATTTTTTTGCTATTATGGAGCACCCTAGCTTGAGTCAATCGAGCTGTACTTTTGCTATAAAATGTTCATGGCAGATTGTTAACATGTTTAGCGATTTTGCCGAGCTTGTTGTTGTTGATCCGTGCATGCTATGTTGTTGTTATTGCCATGTATAGCTTCTATGCCATGTCTTCTTGATGGGTGTATGCTTAGTTTGTCATTCCATGATCTGTAGTGAGTGGGTCGAGCTCGTAAACATGCCTACTTCTTAACTGTTTTGCCATGCTCCAGTTTTTCACTAAGTCTGAATCTGTTCATGTTTTTGCTATGTTCACATGCTTGCAATTGTATTTTCTGATCCCTTTTGACTCATGGTCACTAAGGGACTTTTGTTATATGCTTTGAGTAGCTTCATTCCATGCCTTGCTTTGCCATGATATGTTCCTATAGCATATAGTTATCGTGCTCTAAACATTGCTTCCTGATGATAAATTCCAGACTTGTGTTAATTTCACTAAGTCTGAAACCTGTTATCTTTTGCACTTTTGCCATGCTTATATGAACCTTCTAATGAGTGATTTAGCCATAGCTCAGTGTTCATATTTTGTTAAGCATCATGAGTGGATCCCTGCTAAGTATTTTGTTGCCATGTTTGAGTGTTGTAGCATATTTATCTTGATGCATTTAGTTGGCTACTTGCTGTTTATCGCACACCAGTGCCATATTTGTTTTGCTTGCCATTTCCAAACCGTGCATCCGATTCCGGTGATCTTTATATCGATTTCAACCGAAATCAACTCACCTTTCCAGTGACACTCTTGGTTTTCCAATTTGAGGTCAGATTCAATCATTCCTTTCCAAATCATGCATATGCATCACATACCACATTCCGCATATCATGCCATGTTCATGTGTTGGTTGTTTACTATATTGTGTGCTTCTTTACGGCGTTGTTTATTTGGGTTGGTTCCGATAACGTCGCGTTTGTGAGGACTCGTTCGACTACGTCCGTTTGTCTTCTTTATGGACTCGTTCTTCTTCCTTGCGGAATTTCAGGCAAGATGACCATACCCTCGAAATCACTTCTATCTTTGCTTGCTAGTTGCTCGCTCTTTTGCTATGCCCATGTTGCGATACCTACCACTTGCTTATCAGGCCTCCCATATTGTTAAGCCAAGCCTCTAAGCCACCTTGTCCGAGCAAACCGTTGTTTGGCCATGTTACCGCTTTGCTCAGCCCCTCTTATAGCGTTGTTAGTTGCAGGTGAAGATCGGAGTTTCTTCCATGTTGGAACATGGATATTTTGTTGGGATATCAGAATATCTCTTATTTAATTAATGCATCTATACACTTGGTAAAGGGTGGAAGGCCCGGTATTATGCCTAGTGTTTTGTTCCACTCTTGCCGGCCTAGTTTCCGTCATATCGGTGTTATGTTCCCGGATTTTGTGTTCCTTACACGGTTGGGTTATAATTGGAACCCCTTGACAGTTCACTTTGAATAAAACTCCTCCAGCAAGGCCCAACATTGGTTTTACCATTCGCCACTAGCCTTTTTTCCCTTGGGTTAGGCCAGCCCAAGGGTCATCTTTATTTTAACCCCCCCCCCCGGGCCAGTGCTTCTCTAAGCGCTGGTCCAAACTAAGCGATGTCCGGAGCTACCAGGGGCAACTCTGGGCTGGCCCACCCGACGTCTGGCTCATCCGGTGTGCCCTGAGAACGAGATATGTGCATCTCTTATCGGGATTTGTCAGCACATCTGGGTGGCTTTGCTGGTCTTGTTTTACCATTGTCGAGGATGTCTTGTAACCGGGATGCCGAGTCTGATCGTATTGTCTTAGGAGAAGGAATATCCTTCGTTGCATGAGAGCTTGTGATGGGCTAAGTTGGGACATCCCTGCAGGGATTTGAACTTTCGAAAGTCGTGCCCGCGGTTATGGGCAGATGGGAATTTGTTAATGTCCGGTTGTAGAAAACATGAAGTTGACCTTAATTAAAATACATCAACCTCGTGTGTAACAGTGATGGTCTCTTCTCGGCGGAGTCCGGGAAGTGAACACGGTCTTGGAGTTATGCTTGACGTAGGTTGTTCTAGGATCACTTCTTGATCATAGATTCTCGAACATGCTTTGCCTTCTCTTCTCGCTCTCATTTGAGTATGTTAGCCATCAAATATGCTAGTCGCTTGCTGCAGTTCCACCTCATACCTTTTATCCTACCCATAAGCTTAAATAGTATTGATCACGAGGGTGTGAGATTGTTGAGTCCCCGTGACTCACAGATACTTCCAAAACCAGTTTGCAGGTGCCGATGAAACCGTGCAGGTGACGTAACCGAGCTCAAGGAGGAGCTCGATGAAGATAGTGTTTGTTATGTTGTTCCGTTTCCAGTTGATCAGTAGTGGAGCCCAGTTGGGACGATCGGGGATCTGTGTAGCATTTGGGGTAGTCTTCTTTTATTTTGGTTCCGTAGTCGGACCTTGATTGTATCTAGATGATGTAATGCTTTATTCATGTATTGTGTGAAGTGGCGATTGTAAGCCAACTATGTATCTCTTCCCTTATGTATTACATGGGTTGTGTGAAGATTACCTCACTTGAGACATTGCTTTCAATGCGGTTATGCCTCTAAGTCGTGCTTCGACACGTGGGAGATATAGCCGCATCGAGGGCGTTACAGTCGTGGCTTTTAGGAGGAGTATAATTTTTGTTTCGTAAGGCGATCTCATTAGTTTTGGGATGCAAATGATAAATCCCGAAGATTCAGGAATTTTTTGCGTCCTTAATTAAGTATGAAAAAGGGAAAGTTTGGAAACCTTGTGTATTCGTACACATTTTGCAAGTACGTGCATATAGCACAAACTTTACTATATACTATCGCACTACACGTCTCTCTTGATATATGCTTGCAGACTTTGCTACTCCCTCCGTCTAGGTCAATAAGTCATCTTTGGTTGTGCACGGTGACCAAGAAGGAGGGAAGACTTATACACCTAAACGGAGGGAGTAGTACTATTACTTATGTATGTGCAAATGCACATTTTAACATTACGATGCGGTTTTTGTAAAAGTAGAAAAACAGCACTAGTCAAGATTGTGAAACGATTCAATGCAAAACAAATGCAAAAATGCTCATTTGATTGTTTACTTTTAGCTTCCTTCTCTGTGGTTATTTCTCTGTCGTACTTTGTACGGAGTATCTCAATGGTTGGAAAGGCATGCAAATTTCCAAACCGCTTCCTACACCCTGTATCTCACTGGTTGGCAAGGATCATGATGGCAGCGCGGTTTCGTTCATCAGGCAAAACTGTGTGTACACAACGTACCATGCGTCTCTGCATGCACCATACCCTGGTATGTGCCGCCACGCTCTGCAGCCCAAAGTAGGAGAGAGGGTCGCAAGTATCAGACTTCGACCTGCTGGCTGGAGTTTCCCCCATCAGGCACCCATCTGGTTCAAGCCGTCAGCCAATCTCCACAGCTTAATAAATAGTAATGTCTAACTGAGCCAGTTAGTTAGATGCGTACACTTGGTGTAGTAGGATCTTTATTTAGTTTGATGCATACACTTGTTCTTTTTTGGTAGCCCTTTTGTAATGATGGCTGATGTTTGGTCTGGAAGAGAGAGCTGCGCCTTCACTCTTCTGGCCTGCTTACTGCTTCTGTTGCACCCCCAGCCCTGGTTGCTGCTGCAGCTTTTTTCAATGTACAATCAGTAGTATATTTCGTCTGTTGGTTGAATAAATGTGTTGTTAGAACGACAAACACAATGTTTTGGAAGTCGTTGCATGGTTCGATCCTTTAGTGCCCCGTACCGTACGTAGCGCAAACTATTTTTCGTACGGAACTCATTTTCCACTTCTTGATAACATGCAGCCCACTGATGAAGGCCCAATAGAGAAGCCCATAATTAACTGGAAGGGAGGCTCTCACATGAATCCAGCCTAGGTACATGCTCATGGTCCCCTAAACATAAATAAGTAAATAAATAAATAAATAAAGCTAAATGCTGATGCACCAGTTCTTCGGGAAAATAGGTAGCCCAGTATTTCTTTTTGAAGAATACCCAAGCTAGGCCTATTTGTTTTCTCCGAATTACTGGGCTGCAAATCTTTCAAGACGAGGAGGGATGCATTCCGGCCTGGCTTAAGAGTATGGTCAATGTCTGTTAAAAGTAATATCAAAAGGGGTTGAAAATTCGAAAAAAATTATAGCAAATGGGATATAAGTTTCTTTTTCTTGTTTTTCTTCTTCACTGATATCTTATACGTATTTCATTGGATTTAACATGACATAGTACTATTTTATTTTTAAATTTGTTTTAGTATTGCTATTAATTTTTGGATTAAGAATATTTCGTTCCCAGCAAAAATTTGCGAATTTTCAAAATTTCCCACATATTTAGTTAATTCTTTGACCCTGGTACTGACCAGAAAATGGCCAGCAATTCTAAAAATGGAAAACGGGCTGCAATAAATTCCATATGAATTAGAAAATGAGTAAAAGTTATAAAAATAATAGAAAATGGGCTGTACACGCCACAGATTTCGAGGCTGACTTGTTTACGCAAGGCTTTGTCAGTGAACACATGATTCTAGCAGCAGTGACTGTTGGATGTCCATCCAACAGCTGACGTGCTTCTTCAATCTCTGATCTTCCTGCTCCAGCCGCCTAAACTAGCGCCGGCGGGACTGCCTGCTCCCTCCTCTTGTGGCCCACTGTGATGCCGCGCAGCTTCCCTGGCCCACCGTACTCCCTCCGCTGGCCTGGCCGCATGCAATCAACTGCCTCCTTATTACGGGAAAAAAATGATTCCTCCCACTGACATCTGTCGGCCTACTAAGTTGACGCGTACGCAGGGCTTGTCAACTTAGTCAACAAATGATTCTAGCAGCAGTAACCGTTGGATTTGAATCGAATGGTCCTGCTGCTTCTTCAACCGCTGCTCTTCTTGCACCAGCCGCCCAAACCAGCGCCGGGGAGACCGCCTGCTCCTGCCTCCAGTGGCCGGCTGTGCTGCTGTTGAGGCCTCATCGCCCCCTACTAATCCCACCGCTAGCTAGGACCTGCGGTGACGGCAGCCTCACACCGCAGCCGAACCAGTGAACCCTCGTACTCCTCTCCGTGTGGGCATCCACTGCCGCGTCTTCCCTGGCTCCGTGTCGTCCCCTTCCTAGGCCTCGCCGTCGTCCACCACCTTGGTGCTCTCGGTGCGGCATGGTCAACGTGGTCAACGACATTCCATCGGAAGAGTACTGTACGTGGAGAGGCTGACAGCTGGGTCCACGGCCACAACCCAGTTTTTTTGTGATTTGCCAAGTAAGTCACTTTGTCAGGCCTGTTGGGCTGCAAATCTTTCAAGACGAGGAGAGCTTTCATTCGGCTGGCCGAGAAAATGGCCCATCAGTAATGACAAATGTGTTGTACATTTTTAAAACACATCAAACCGGCAATTAGTTTCAAATATCTTTTTTTCATTTCGAGATTTTAAATTACGTTAATTTTTATGCGTGGAGAATTTGTTGGATTTTATATTGATATACATTTATTTTTAAAATCAGTTCGAATGTGAGTCGAAATTTCGGGATTAAAAACAGTTCGGACCGCACCGAAATATGCAAACTTTCATATAATTTTTTAACTGTGGCCACAATATGGGCTGTAATGCTAACAAAAAGAATGTGGGCTCCAAAAAAACCTTAATAATTAGCAAATGGGTTGTAAATTATTAGAAACAAGTTAGTTTCAGTGTTGTTCTGACGATTAAGATTTCTCTGTTTGACGGTTTTTACCTTCAACAACCTTTGTTGCATCACTTCTCGATAGCTTTAGTGCTCGGAGAGTAAGCATAGCCAACAACCCTGATCACAGCCTATAATTAGTATGCGGGCCTATATTTCCGAGTGTTTTTTAACTGATAATTAGATGGGTCAATCTACACCATAATAATTCGGCCCCACCAGATTAACGGCTCCTAATTCCTAATTAACATGGGAATTTCTAGGAAGTCAAGAATTAGTATAGGTATAGATAATGGCAGATGGGATGTATGCTGTTTTCCACATATTTGAGACTTTCCTAAAAAAAGGTTGACGCAGAAGAAGTGACTATTGGATGGCCATCCAACGGCCGTCATGCTTATTTAATCTCTACTCTTCCTGCTCCAGCCGCTCAAACAAGCGCCGGCGGGACTGCCTGATCCCTCCTCCCCGCGGCCGGCTCTGCTGCCACGCAGGACTCACCGCCCCACCGTACTCCCATCGTTGGCCTAGCCATCCCTCTACTCACCCACACCTGTTGTTATTCTCCGGCGATGGCAGACGAACCAGTAAACCCTCGTACAGTCGTACTCCCCTCCGCGTGGGAAACAACTGCCAAGTCTTCCCTGCCTCCGTGTCATTCCCTTCCTAGGCCTCGTCGTCGTCCACCGCCCTAGTGCTCTCGGCGCGGCCTGGTCAACGTGGTCAACGACCGACATGCATCTGAAGTGGACTGTACATGGAGAGGCTGACAGCTGGGTCCATGTCCGCATGCAAGGAAATGCCTCCTTATTACGCACAAATTAATGATTTCTCCACCTGACATCAGGGACCCACTGAAAGGGCCTCTGCATTTTGTGACAAAACGTTACCGCCGCTGACAGCTTAGACCCACCAGCTATATCTTCGCACGCAAGGAAGTGCCTCCTTATTACGCACAAAAAATGAATACTCCCCCTGTTAGCAGGGATCCAGTATAGTGACAGTCTGACTTGTGGCCTACTAAGTTGACAGGGATGGAGGGCTTTGTTAAGTTAGTCAATATGCACGATTCTAGCTCCAGTGACCGTACGATGTCCATCCAACGGCCATAGTGCTTCTTCAACCTCTAGTCTTCTTGCTCCAGCCGCCGAAACCAGCGCCGGTCGTGCCTCGTGCTCCTGCCTCCCATGGCCGGCTACAATGCGGCGGAGGCCTCACCGCCCCTACTACTCCCACCGCTGGCCAGGCCATCCCTCTACTCACCCACACCCCCTGTTATTCTGTGGTGACGGCAGCCTCACACCGCAGTGAACCAGTGAACCCTCGTACTCCTCTATGCGTGGGCATCCACTGTCGCGTCTTCCCCGGCTCCGCGTCGTCCCCTTCCTAGGCCTCACCGTCGTCCACCACCCTGGTGCTCTCGGCGCGGCGTGGTTAATGTGGTCAAGGAACGGCTTCCATCGGACGTGGACTGTACGTGGAGACGCTGACAGCTGGGTCCATGGTCGTAGCAAGGAAGTGCCTCCTTATTACGTGCAAAATAATTATTCCTCCACTTGACAGCAGGGACCCACCGAACGGGCCACCGTATTTTGTGAAAAAAACATTTCCCCCCTGACTGCTGGGACCCACCAGCTACATCTTTGCACGCAAGGAAGTGCCTGACAGTCTGGACCCACCTGGTCGAAGCGTATGTAGCATTGTCATTCTGGTCACGAACGTGTATGTACATATAAACTGGTGGATGTAGAGGCGCGCACGTGTCGTAGTAGAGGCGCGCATGTAGCATGTACACGTACGTACAGCGGCCAGGGTGCAAGAAAGAAAATACGGCCACGTATGTGTACGTACGGGCGGGGTCTTGAACGCCTACTCGCGCATACGTACGGCCAGGGCTCGTGTACATGGTTGGGTCGGAACGGAGAAACAACGTCGTCGTCGTGTTCATGGGGAGGCAACGAAATGCGTCTTGTTCATGGGGAGGCAATGGAATGCGTTGTGTTCATTGGGAGGCAACGAAACGCGTGGGATCCAACCGACTGGGTCGAAATGGAATGCGTGGTCGTGTGCATCGGGAGGGCTTGGACGGAACATGCGATGGAAACGAGGCCTGCCATACCGCAAAACGGAGGAAACGGATCTCCTACGTTCGGAACAGGGTCCTGTTGATCGGGAGGGGTGTGGCGTACTGCAAAACGAAGGAAACGGACCTCCGACGGTTGAAACGGGGTCCTGTTGATCGGGAGGGGTGTGGCGTACCGCAAAATGGACGAAACATACCTCCTACGTTCGAAACGGGGGTCCTGTTGATCGGGAGGAGTGTGGTGTACCGCAAAACTGATGAAACGGACCTCCTACGGTCGAAACGGGAGTCCTGTTCATCGGGAGGGGTTTGGCGTACCGCAAAATGGGACTCCATGGGATACCGTTCATCTCCACGGTCGACCTCCTCCATCCTCCACGGGCTACCGTCGACCTCCTCCAGCCTTCACGGGCTCCTGTTCATCCGGCCTCCACCGCGCGCTACTCCACCGACTACTGTTCAACCACCCCTCCACGGGCACCCCTCCACCGTCTACGGTTCGTCCATCCCTCCACACCACGGGGTCCTGTTCAACCACCCCTCCACAGGCACCCCTCCACCGTCTACTG
>NC_041390.1:154448878-154483000 GCF_002162155.2 Triticum dicoccoides
GATCGGCTTCAGTTAGCAGCAGTAGCGAAGTAATCGCTCGATCGGGTTCAGTTAACAGCCATCGATCGAGCGCTCGGGTTCAGTAACGCGTAGCCTGCAGTGCAATCGCTCGGGTTCAGTTAGAGCCCAACGCCTCGCTCGGGTTCAGTTAGAGCCAACGCCTCGCACACACGCGCGTACGTGTATGAGAGAAATGCGCATCGCTCGGCCCCCGACCTCCCACCGTAATCGGGAACTCTCCGAAATTTTCCTCCCCCTCGCTTCTACCACGGGTTTTTCCGTCACGGACGACCGAAAGAATGTCATGCAGGTGCGTCTCCAGCCCGCCCAGGACGAAAGGCCCATTTTCTGTCATGATTTTTTGTCATATAAGTAGGATCCCACCACATCTATGATGATACCGGGTTTTGTCACAATTATCGTCATAGAAGTGTCATATGTATGACAGAATTTTTTTTCGTTCGGCCCAAAATGTCACGGATGTGTCTCTTTTTTGTAGTGTTATATGCCATCAGCTTAGTTTAGATTTGCTTTGTGTGAATGCCACCTATTTGGTTTCTATATCATACTCCCACCATTCCTAAATAGTTGTCTTTTTAGAGATTTCAACAAGTGACTACATACAGAGCAAAATGAGTGAATCTGCACTCTAAAATATGTCTATAGAGATCGGTATGTGGTAGTCCATTTGAAATCTCTAAAAAGACAAATATTTAGGAATGGAGGGAGTATATGGGAATTATGCAATGCCATCTTCTTTAGCCAGGCATCATATACGTGAATCATGCAATGCCATCCTGTTTAGCCAGTCATCGTATATGTGAATAGTACCGTGCCATATTTTTTCATAATGTATTCCATTTGTCAACAATGTTTATACATTCATCTACTCTTCCTATGCATCAGCCATTTGAGTCGGTCATGGGAAAATCTGGAGTGAAAACAAGGTCTTCTGAGCAGTCAGTGCTACCTGTCGATGTAGATTTCTTGCTGGTTACAAATAGCTCCTCAGACGAGGATTCAGAGACAGATGACCATTCGTATCCCCCCCGAGGTGCATGATCTAGTTATATTGCTCATATCAAGCATATGGTGTCTTGCATTGCTATGCCATCTACTAAGATTAGACATGCTTTGTGTGAATGCCTCATGTTTGCTTTCTATATCAGATATGTGAGTTATGCAATGCCATGTTTTTCAGCCAGTTATCATATATGTGAATCATGCACAGCCATGTAGCCGGGCATCATATATGTGAATTATCTCATGCCATCCTTTTTTTCATTACATATTCCATCTGTCGACAATCTGTGTATATCGAACTACTCTTCATGTGTATCAGCCATTTGAGCCAGTTATGGAAAAATTAGGCGAGAAAACAAGGTCTTCGGAGCAGGCAATGGTACCTATTGAAGCATATATCTCGATGGTTACAGCTAGCTCCTTAGAGGAGGATTCAGAGACAGATGACCAGTCCTATATCCCACCTGAGGTGTATGCTCTAATTTGCAACGTTTACATTTCTCATATCATGCATATGGTGTCTTGCAGTGCTTAGTTTAGACATCATATGCACAATATTCAATTCCATCTGCTTAGTTTAGGGATCATACATGCGAGTGCCAGCTGCTAAGTATATGAATCAATTATGTCAATTATATCATGCCATGTTGTATACTTAGACCACATGTATGCGAATTATTTCATCCCAACCTATTTTAGAAAGTCATGATATAGTTTTGTCATGTCACCTTGTTTAGATACTCATCATATGTTGAATTATGCCATTATATCCTTTTAAGTTATCCATCATATATCTGAAACTGTGTCATGTTGTCCTGTTTAGTTAGCCATCATATATGTGAAATTGTGTCATGTTGTCCTATTTGGTTAGACAACATATATGTGAATTACCACATATGTCTCTCATACAATGTCTGTACGTTCAATTGCTTTTCTTCTTTATCAGCCATATGAATTGGAGGGGGTGATGGCAGTATCTAAGGAAAAAAACCCGTTCTTCACAAAAGACGATGCTACCCGTTGATGCAGATAGAACCATGGTTGTATTGGCCCACGAACCAACCCCACCACACATAATCGAGACTCTTCCAGATTGCACACTTACACTGTTTCACAAAGAACCAGCTACAACCCATCTAAACCCAACCCCAACAGAGAGTAACCCACTTCTAGTTGACATAGCCCCATGTCCACCACAGAGTACCCCCACACGAGCAGTTTGTAAAGCAACTGCAGTGCCCAAAGCACGAAGACCACCACAGCGAACCCAAACTCCATGTACAAAGCAAAAGAGAAACTATTCTCAGGTTAGATTCTGAAGCTATGGTCCATACTCCTTTGCTATTGCATCACTATATTTACTCATACCAACTACTAACGAATTTGAAGGATCCAATTGGAACTCCAATGGCGCAACAGGTATGTTTTAAACCTATTTCTTTAATTGGATTGCTGTTCTAACTTCTTTCTCGATGTTGATTTCAGTTTTAGTTTTATAAACAATTATGTTCTCATGTGATGCACATTACAAGTGTTACTAGTGTTGTGTAGTTTCTCACACTTATATTCTGTCTATGTTGTTGTGTCTTAAAAATATATGATTATAACTATGTCTTGATACGTCTCCAATGTATCTACTTTTTCTCATGCTTTTCCTCTTGTTTTGGACTATAATTTGCATGATTTGGATGAAACTAACCCTGGACTGATGCTGTTTTTAGCAGAACAACCATGGTGTTGTTTTTGTGCAGAAATAGAAGTTCTCGGAATGGAACGAAACTTTGCGAGGATTTTTTATATCAATAATAAGAATTTCTGGAGCCAAGACCCACCAGAGAGGGGCCCCTGGGTGGGCACAACCTACCAGGGTGCACCCCCATCTCCTGGCACGCCCAGGTGGGTTGTACCCACCTGGTGGCCCTGCAGACGACCCCCCTGATGCTATAAAATTACATATTCACAAAAAAATCAGGAAGAAAGAATTATCGTGATCCATGATACGAAGCCGCCGCCAAGGCAGATCTGGAGTCCGTTTGGGGCTCCGGAGAAGGGGATCTTTGTTCTTCGTCATCACCAACCCTTCTCCATCGCCAATTCCATGATGGTCCCCACCAGGAGTGAGTAATTCCTTCGCAGGCTCACTGGTCAGTGAGGAGTTGGATGAGATTCATCATGTAATCGAGTTGGTTTTGTTAGTGCTTGATACCTACTATCCACTATGTTCTTAGATTGATGTTGCTATGACTTTGCCATGCTTAATGCTTGTCACTTTGGGCCCGGTGCCATGATTTTCAAATCTGAACCATTTATGAATTCCTCATTATATCCATGTTCTAGATCTGATCTTGCAAGTTATAGTCACCTACTACGTTTTATGATCTAGCAACCCCGGAGTGACAACAACCGGGCACACTCCCGGTGATGACCGTAGTTTGAGGAGTTCATGTATTCACTATGTGTTAATGCTTTGTTCCGGTTCTCTATTAAAATGGGACCTTAATATCCCTTAGTTTCCAATATGGACCCCGCTGCCACGGGAGGGTAGGACAAAAGATGTCATGCAAGTTCTTTTAATAAAGCATGTATGACTATTTATGGAATACATGCCTACATTATATTGATGAACTGGAGCTAATGCTGTATCGCCCTAGGTTATAACTGTCACATGATGAATATCATCCAACAAGTCACTGATCCAATGCCTACGAATTTATCTTATATTGTTTCTGCTAAGTTACTACTGCTGTCATCACTGTTACATTTGCTACAAAATTACTGCTATCACTGTTACTGTTACTATTGATGTTGTCACTACTATCAAAACTATCATACTACTTTGCTAATGATCACTTTGCTATAGATAATTAATCTCTAGGTGTGGTTGAATTGACAACTCATCTTCTAATACCTTCAAATATTCTTTGGCTCCCCTTGTGTCGAATCTATAAATTTGGGTTGAATACTCTACCCTCGAAACTGTTGCGATCCCCTATACTTGTGGGTTATTAAGACCTTTTTCTGGCGCCGTTACCGGGGAGCATAGCTATCTTTGTTGAGTCACTTGGGATGATTGTCATATTATCACTATGAAGAATCTGAAGGATGCTAAGACTAAGATTTTTTCCTCAAAGACGAGGGGAGGTAAGGAACTGCCATCCAGTTCTGCTTTAGATTCACCTTCTGTTATGAGTAAACTTGCAACACCACCACATGCTATTAGTTCTGATATGTCGCAAGTTATTGATGATGTTACTTCTACTATGAATGATGCTTATGATGTTGCTAGTACCTTGCTTGATAATGATGATGTGCCACTTGGTGAATTTCTTGATAAACAAATTGCTAGAGTTATACAACACGATGTTGTTGAATCTGATGATGATCTTGAAACTGAATCTCCTGAAACACCTGCTAGAACTAGCCTTCCTAGATATGGATTGTCTAAGGTACCGGAAGGCTATGTTAAGAGTGAACTATAGATATTCTTGCTTACAATGATAGAGATGATCTAGAGAAATTACCACACAAGTATAAAGAAAAATCTCTGAATGCTAGAATGAAATGTGACCTAAGTTTGCTACTTCACCTATATTTGTTGATGATAAGGATTATGAATTCTCTGTCGACCCAGAGCTAATTACTCTGGTTGAATCTGATCCTTTTCATGGTTATGAAACTGAAACTAAAACTGTTATTACTAAGTTGAATGATATAGCCACCCTTTTTACTCATGATGAGAAAACTCGTTATTACTTTATTCTCAAACAATTTCCTTTCTCATTAAAGGGTGTTGCTAAATCTTGGTACAATACTCTTGCTCCTGGTTATGTGCGTAGTCCCCCAGATATGATTTATTACTTCTTTGAAATATATTTTCCTGCTCATATGAAACAAGCTGCCTTACAAGAAATATTTAAATTTGTGCAAACTAAAGAAGAGAGTCTCCCACAAGCTTGGGGGAGGATTTTCCAATTACTTAATGATTTTCCTGATCATCTACTTAAGAAAAATGAAATACTTGATATCTTCTATAATGGATGAAGTGATGCTTCTAGGGACTTCCTAGATAGTTGTGCTGGTTGTGTTTTCAGGGAACGAACTATTGGACAAGCTGAAGAATTATTGAATAACATATTAAAAAATTATGATGATTGGACTATTCCTGAACCACCACCTAAACCCACTCCTAAGAAGAGGGGTATATTATATCTCAGTCCCGAAGATATGCAAGAGGCAAAGAAATCTATGATGGAAAAAGGTATTAAAGTCGAGGATGTTAAAAATTTACCTCATATTGAAGAAATACATGGGTTTAATACACCACCACTGCCTAAGGTGGTAGAGGTAAATTCTCCTATGATGTTTAATGATAATGATAATCCTCACAATATGCATCCTAGTCAATGCATTTATGAGTTTGAAAACTACATTAGAAAACAAGATCACTTCAATGCAAATGTTATGAAACAATTGAAATATAATTCTGATATGATTGCTTGCTTGAGTGACTAGTTATTTAGAATATCAAATGAAGTTAGAGGTGTTGGAAAACATTCTTCTATGGTACAAACTCAGTTAGAACAAGTTGCTAAATCTCAAAGAGAATTGCTTGATGAAATGAATCATAATATGCATGACTTTGTTGTTAGAGTTGCAACTAGAGGAGGTAAAATGACCCAGGAACCACTTTATCCCGAGGGATACCCTAAAAGAATTGAACAAGATTCACAAAGAGCTAACACTAGTGCACCTAGTTCTTCTAAAAAGAAAAGGAAAAAGAAGAATGATAGGAATTCACATGCTCCTAGTGAACCTGAAATAGAAAAACCTCCTGATAAAGATAATGAAATTTGTATCTCTAATGCTGAAACTCGGTCTGGTAATGAACACTCACCTACTGATAATTAAAAAGTTAATGATGAGGTTCATGAAGACTCTCAACCAAATAATAAAGAACCAGATAATGATGTTGAGATAGCACCACCTGTTGATCTTGATAACCCACAACCTAAGAATAAAAGATATGACAAAAGAGACTTTGTTGCTAGAAAACACGGTAAAGAAAGAGAACCGTGGGTTCAAAAACCTATGCCTTTTCCACCCAAGTTAACTAAAAAGAATGATGATGAAGAATTTGAGCGCTTTGCTGAAATGCTGAGGCCAGTCTTTTTGCGTACTCACTTGACTGATATCTTGAAAATGCCTCCTTATGCAAAGTATATGAAAGACATCATCACAAATAAGAGAAAAATACCGGAAGCTGAAATCTCCACTATGCTTGATAATTACACTTTTAAAGATGGAGTACCCAAAAACATGGAGATCCGAGAATACCAACTATACCTTGTTCTATCAAAAAGAATTATGAAAACTGTGTTGTGTGATTTAGGAGCTGGTGTTAGTGTTATGCCTTTCTCTTTATATAAATGACTTGATTTTAATAAACTCACACCTACTGAAATATCTTTGCAAATGGCTAACAAGTCAACTGACATGCCTATTGGTATCAGTGAGGATGTGCCCATTATTGTTGCTAATGTTACTATTTTGACTGACTTTGTTATACTTGAGATGCCCGAGGACGACAACATCTCAATTATCCTTGGTAGGCCCTTCTTGAATACTACAGGGGCTATTATTGATTGCAATAAAAGCAAGGTCACTTTTCATATCAATGGTAATGAGCATACGGTGCACTTTCCGCAGAAACAATTCCAAGTGAATGGTATTAATGTTATTGAAAAATCTCCGACAATCACTATTGGAAGTTTTCAAATACCTCTACCTACTGTCAAAAAGTAACATTAAATGCTTATTGTTGGGGAAATGCATATCCCCGTTGAGGTAACTTAGTGATTTACGAATGTTCTTTGGTTTCATGCTAATCGAAAGTGGTTGTTAATAAGACCTGCTCAACCTTATTAATGAATCATTTTTGAGCGGTATGAAGTTGATGAATTTAGTAAGCACTATTTTCTGTCGCTACTTTTTACTCTCTATTTTTATTAGTTAAATAAAATAAAATGCCATGTTTTGCCTGTTTTTCTGAATTTCCCATGCAATAAAAAAAATAACCCAAAAATAAAAGTTCTCAGAATGCCCTAAAAAATTAATATGATTTTTTTTCTGAATATTTGAGAATTTTTGGTGGAATAAACATCAAAAGGAGGTGCACCAGGTGGGCACAACCCACCTGGGCACGCCAGCACCCCCAGGCACGCCCTGGTGGGTTATGGTCCCCACGTGGGCCCCCTCACTTAGCTCTTCAGCCCACATCATCACTTACCTCCAGAAAAAATCTCCATTGCTCTCTCCCATGTTCTTGAGCTCAAACCCGCGGATTTCGATCTCTTTGCTCGAAGCTTCGTTTCCAAAACTATTTCGGGGGATTGTTGCTTGGTATGTGACTCCACCATTTGTCCAATTAGTTTTTGTTTTAGTGGCTTATACTTTGAATAATTAGCTACTCTTGGTGCTGCTGTAGATGTGCTTGCATGTTGAATTCTTAGTGTTCTAAGTAGTTTGAATGCTTGCTATGGTCTCTATGTATCCCTATGAGTAGTTGCTATCAATCTTACAAAGTTTTGTTGACAAATTTTTGTCACTCCAATTTTTTTTATTTTTCAGAAAGTTGTACGCGGACATGAATATCTTCAGGAAGTTTGGGTCGAAGAAGAACTCCAAGGGTGTTATTGGGGAGTCTTCTAACACTGATCTCCAGTCTCGGAGGTTGGCGGAGGTACGGCCGTGCGAATGTCTGCACACCCCATTCATGCAAGAGGCAGGAATTCTTGAGGAGTTCACGCAATATATTGCCAATGCCGGCCTCACCGACTTCATCGCAGATGAGTGTGACCAGCACCACATCCTCACAAGCATCTTTGTTCAGAGCTTTACTTTCTTGCCTAGAAATAATCCTCCTGAAGTGAGCTTTGATTTATATGCTGAAAACCATCAGATACCACTTACTAAGTTTTGTGACATATGCACAATCTCGTCTGATGGGAGCTTGGCTGAGCCTAGGCCACGTGAGTTTGAGGCCTTTTATCGCACTCTGACAGTGGGTGATGAGAGATGAGTCTAAGCCATCGCTGCCGCTGGCTTACATTTTCCTGATGTTCGTTACTTTGCACTTTTTATTACCAAATGCTTGCTAGGGAGAAGGTGGGTGCACTTAGTTCACCAGACCTTGTTGTTTTACGTCATGCTTTAGAGGGCGACAACACTTATAGCTTGGGAGCTATTGTGGCTCATCGCCTCCATCTTAATAAATCTCAAAGCAAAATACATGGTGGGATTTATGCTACTCGTTTGGTGGCTCATTTCGAGGTCGAGATACGCCCTCATGATTTCCCTCTTACCACAGTTTACCAAGACCGTATAGCCATGTATCACCACCATTTTACTGATATCGAATCCCCTCACATCCCTATTCCGAATAACCTGGTTTTTAGTGTCAGGACTTGTGATGTTATTCCATTGCCCACTCCTTTGTTTGATTCTGTTGCCAGGGGCGGATATAGGATTATGCCTGCAGACATCATCGCCTACCGGAACGCTGAGGCTGCTGCTGAGGCAGCACACCAGGCACCTCCGTAGTGGGATGAGTGGATTCCCGCTCCTCAGGATCCCTACTACCCTCCAGGCTACTGACCGATTACCAAGTTAGGCCAAAAGCCTAAGCTTGAGGGAGCACGTGTTTCCACCGACTTTACATTCATGTCTATTTATTCCATTTTGCCGGTGTTCGCACTTTTTCTTTGTATCATCCATGCTTAGATTTATTTTCTTGCTTTCCTCTGTGTGTTTGAAAAACTTTAGAAAACCAAAAAACATAGTTGTAGTTAATTCACTTTCTATGCATACTTAGTAGTAGTACTAAAAAATGAAAATCCAAAAAGATTTCCGTGTTCTTCTTTTGCTTGTTGGGAGCTTTCCCGTGTAAATAGTTTTTCTCGTTTTTTTCTTTTCCCTTTTACTTGCTTGCTAGAGAAAACCAAAAACTCCAAAAATATTTCAATGTGTTTCTCTGATTTTTTTTCTTTTTATTCGAGTTGTACCAAGGAGAAGACGATGATAAAAATGTTGAGTGTCTCTCATATGAATAACTGTTGAACTAATAAAGAGCCCATTTTACCTTGTCTTCTCCTGCCGAATAAAATGTTTGCAGATTTTAGCTTAGTCCATAGCAGCCTTGCACTATTATTATTTTCATATCATCTGGTCGTGCAAGTGAAAGGCAATAATGGCGACATTCGATGAACTGGTCGTGGCAAAGAGAAATTGGTATGAACTTTGTTCTGTTTGTGTAAATATGTTTAACCTAGTGTCCACGCTTCAACCCGTTATGATTAAACATGTTTGTAATGACAATTAGAGATTATAGTTTCTCATGCTAAGTAGCTGGGAGTTAGTAATGATTTATCTTGGATATCAACATAGCGTTAAGATGATTGTGATGTAGTATGATGATATGGTATCCTCCTCTGAATGTTCAAGTGGCTTGACTTGGTACATGTTCATGCATGTAGTTGAATCAAAACCAACATAGCCTCTATAATGTTTATGTTCTTGGTGTTCATATCCTACTCATGCTAGTGTCCAATGTTACTTACGCATAATGCATGGTTATGATCATTGTTGCTCTCTAGCTAGCCGATTCTCAATCTTAATTGCTAGCCTTCGCCTGTACTAAGTGGGAATTCTACATCAAAAACCTTGAACCCAAAGTTATTCCAGATGAGTCCACCATACCTACCTATATGCGGTATTACCCTGCCGTCCTAAGTAAATTTGTATGTGCCACCTCTAAAAACTTCTAAAATTATCCGTTTTGTGTGGCTGGAACGTTCATGGAATGACAGGAGGTGGTCGATATCTTCTGTGCTAAGCGGGTTATTCTCAGGTCGAGTGTTTATTCACTCGCCATCGCACGAGAAAATGGGCGATAATAGCGATGCCCAGTCCCAAACTGCAAACATGAAAAAGAGTTCATCTCTGAAATAATTAAACAAAAAGTCCAATCGAGTCAAAACCTTTACTTTTACCGCTTGGGAACCGCCACTAGCGTGCTTAGCATGGAAGATGTTGATAACTGATGGTCGTGAAGTGAATAAGAAGGGTGAATGTCTCAAAATATCATCTATCTCTATTTTAAAAACTAAGATCTGGCACCTCTACAAATTAGTGCCTCCCTCTGCGAAGGGACTTTCTATTTACTTTTATGTTGTGTCATCACCTTCTAAGAAAACAAGCGCCAGAAACTGAGTAGAACATAGCTGTCATGATTTATGCATTGTGTGTAGCTAATGTTGGGTGCATCATGACTTGATCTTTTCTACCATGAATTACAATGTTTAGTCGCTGAACTTTGGAGGTGCTCTGCATTTATGTTTTTCGGTCTCAGAAAGGGCTAGCGAGATACCACTATTGTCATATTATATCATGGTTGTTTTGACAACGTGTTAGCGTTTGAGATATCTTATTATTGCTTGAATCATTATAATCTTTAAAAGCTATTGTTGACATGGTTTGTTATAATGCTGGCTGAAAACCTAGGTGCTGTTTAAACTTATTTATGCAAACAAGAGCAAAAGAGTTCGTAAAAGTTTTTCTTTCTTACTTTCAGTTTATCAACTAAATTGCTTGAGGACAAGCAAAGGTTTAAGCTTGGGGGAGTTGATACGTCTCCAACATATCTACTTTTTCTCATGGTTTTCCTCTTGTTTTGGACTCTAATTTGCATGATTTGGATGAAACTAACCCTGGACTGACGTTGTTTTCAGCAGAACTACCATGATGTTGTTTTTGTGCAGAAATAAAAGTTCTCGGAATGGAACAAAACTTTGCGAGGATTTTTTATATTAATAATAAGAATTTCTAGAGCCAAGACCCACCAGAGAGGGGCCCCTGGGTGGGCACAACCCACCAGGGCGCGCCCCCTCTCCTGGCGTGCCCAGGTGGGTTGTACCCACCTGGTGGCCTCGCAGATGACCCTCTGATACTAAAAAATCACATATTTCTAGACAAAAATCAGAGAGAAAGAATTATCGCAATCCATGAGACGGAGCCGCCGCCAATCCATGTTCTTCTATGGGACGGCAGATCTGGAGTCCGTTTGGGGCTTCATTCTTCGTCATCACCAACCCTTCTCCATCACCAATTCCATGATGTTCCCCACTGGGAGTGAGTAATTCCTTCGTAGGCTTGTTGGTCGGTGAGGAGTTGGATGAGATTCATCATGTAATCGAGTTAGTTTTGTTAGGGCTTGATCCCTAGTATCCACTATGTTATTATATTGATGTTGCTATGACTTTGCCAAGATTAATGATTGTCACTTTGGGCCCGGGTGCCATGATTTCAGATCTGAACCATTTATGAATTCATCATTATATCCATGTTCTAGATCCGATCTTGCAAGTTATAGTCACCCAGTACGTGTTATGATCCGGCAACCCCGGAGTGACAACAACCGGGCCCACTCCCGGTGATGATCGTAGTTTGAGGAGTTCATGTATTCACTATTTGTCAATGCTTTGTTCCGGTTCTCTATTAAAAGGAGACCTTAATATCCCTTAGTTCCAATATGGACCCCGCTGCCACGGGAGGGTAGGACAAAAGATGCCATGCAAGTTCTTTTAATAAAGCACGTATGACTATTTACAGAATACATGCCTACATTATATCGATGAACTGGAGCTAGCTAGTGCTGTATTGCCCTAGGTTATAACTATCACATGATGAAAATCATCCAACAAGTCACTGATCCAATGCCTACGAATTTATCTTATATTGTTTCTGCTAAGTTACTATTGCTATCATCACTATTACGCTTGCTACAAAATTACTGCTATCACTGTTACTGTTACTATTGCTGCTGTCACTACTATCAAAACTATCATACTACTTTTCTACTGATCACTTTGCTGCAGATAATTAATCTCCAGGTGTGGTTGAATAGACAACTCAGCTGCTAATACCTTCAAATATTCTTTGGCTCCCCTTGTGTCGAATCTATAAATTTGGGTTGAATACTCTACACTCGAAAACTATTGCAATCCCCTATACTTGTGGGTTATCATGTCTCTATCTTGATTTGGCAACATAACTAGAATGATATGGATAATACGGTGACCATAGTACATAGATATATGTTTGTTCCATGATGTTATCATGTCCACCTTACTACTGAACCGGTTTACCAAAATGAGTTTTGTATACTACATGCTAAACCTGTGATGTGCCTGCTTGTTTCTCTTGTAGAATGAGAACGGAATATTGGAGAAGAGCACCCCACTATGCAATGGTAGAGAAAGTAATGCAGATAAGATTCAAGATAGAGAGACAACCCTGTTAGTCTCCAAGAAAGGTGATAAAAACGATCTTGTAGACACTGAGACAATCCCACAGTCATGCGTTGATGTAGTGTTCGAGTTACTGGCCAGTACCACTAGCACAAGCTCTTCGAACTCGCTGCCAGAATCACTTCGGCTTCTACAATCTCAGCTACAAGATGAAATGCATCAGTCATCTGTGCTGCGGCAAGAAGCCGAAAGACTAAGGTAGTCCCTACAGAATTCAGATGCATACTTTCTGGTGTAACAGCAAGCACTGGAGGATTTAAGTGCCAAATAAGAGAAAGTTCATAAGCTTGCTAAGCATCTTGTCAGCATTATGGGTACCCAGGATATTGTTTCTTGAGCTCTTCTGCAGTGGTTTCAGTTATGGACTTGTTTTGCTGCGGCGTTTATTTGCACTGGTCGCCAACTTTGACAACCAGTGTATGTGATATGCTGCTTTGTTCCCTATATTTGCACTGGTGGCGAACTTTGATGCCCAATGGATGTAATATGTGTAATAGCCGTGATAGCCTAGCGTAAGTTGCTTGCTTATTTATTTCCTTGTTGTCTTGTTTATTTGTTTGCTTGTAGTCAGTGCAGTTCTTTTTTAGTTTGCTAGTGGATGCAATAACCTTTTTTTAAACTAGGCCACAATAACCATGGGCTACATATTTACTGCAGTGACCCCGGGCCTCCTACGGGCCGTAAAAACAATGGGCCTTCTATGGGCCGTAGAAACAAAGGGCCTTCTACGGGGCGTAGCATCAATGGGCCTTCTACGAAACGTAGAAACAATTGACCTTCTACGGGCCATAGAAACAATGGGCCTTCTACAAGGCGTAGCATCAATGGGCCTTCTACAGGCCATATGATCAATTGGCGAAACATGGGCCAATAACAGACTGCATTATGGGTCGTAAATGGGCTAGAGTTGGAATCTTCCGTTCATGGGATGACCATAATGGGTCGTCCTTAATCGGCCGTATTTTATGACGCTATGAAAACGGCCCAACAGATTAATGGGCCACAAACGGGCCGACTGTAACCACGGGCTGAATTTGGCCCACAAGAAGAAAAGGCCTGTAATGGGCCATAAGTAACCGAATGCTAGAAATGAGCCCAAGAATAAATGGGCCCTGAGAAGGCCGAAATATAACATGGGATGGAAACGGCCCAATGGAATAAGGGGCCGTTAATGGTTATAAAGTGATACACTGTTCATTACGGTCCAGTTTCACCACGGGCCATTAATGGGCCAAGAGTTACAAAGGGCCTCGTATGGGTCTAAAGACGTCATGGGCTAGAAGTTACAACGGGCTGGAATAATATTAGATGGCCCAAATGACGCTACTGGGCCTAATTCGGATAGGCCGTAACGGGTCGTGAGTTAGCGAGCTGTAAATGGGCTATATGCGAACAGGCCATTAACAGGCTTTTCGTAGGCCGGCCCACTACCTTTTCACCAAGTCAAATGGGCCGGCCTTTTTATAGGAATGGGCCTCTGTTGGGTCGTGCCACGTATCGATGTATCATAGGCGCCTTCTGTCCAATGAGTGGATGACATCTGTCCCAATGGTGAGCCGACACGTGGTTCCTCTAGCCATTGAGAATTTTACACGTGGAAAATCCCCATTGGTCCGGGCTGTTAATGGGTTATCGGATCCAAACCGGAACCCGACAGCTTAATGGAGACCCGTTACGGTGGATGCCATGTGTCGGTTACCCTTGATGAAAGAAATTCTATGACGCGTGATTTATCATCATGGAAGTTGACACTTCCGTGATGATAATTTTGGTAATGTCATGGAACACTTCTACGACAACATAGGTATGACTATCTTGATTCTGTCATAAAATTGTCATGGATGTACATGCATGGTAGAAAATGTGACCTACTGTGACAAACACGTATCATCAGGGAAGTGTATTTTTTTGTAGTGAAGGATTGTTTCCCATATTAACAAGTGACAGTAAATTTCAGGATGTAGTAATAATTATTCCTTACCGATTTCCACTTACCAAGAGTGCTTCACTTCCCGGGAATGGCGCCAAAAAAGAGCCTTCATGACCCACAAGTATATGGGATCAATTGTAGACTTCTCGATAAGTAATAGTGTCGAACCCAACAAGGAGAAGAAGGAAATGACAAGTGCTTTTCAGCAAGGAAATGTCTGGAAGCCCTGGAATTGTAAGTAACAAAGTAGTTTGATAGCAAGATAATTGTAAGTAACAATAGTAGTAACAAAAGTGTAGAAAGGTAGCCCAATCCTTTTGAGGCAAAGGACGGGACAAACGGTCTCTTATAATAAGCAAAGCGGTCTTGAGGGTACACGCGGATTTCATCTAGTCACTTTCATCATGTTCCTTCGATTCGTGTTCACTACTTTGATAATTTGATATGTGGGTGGGCCGGTGCTTAGGTGTTGTTCTTACCTGAACAAACCTCCTACTTATGATTAACCCTCTTGCAAGAATCTGCAACTACAAGAAAAGTGTTGGGGAACTAGCATGCAATTTCAAAAAAATTCCTACGATCACGCAAGATATATCTAGGAGATGCATAGCAACGAGAGGGGGAGAGTGTGTCCATGTACCCTCGTAGACCGAAAGAGGAAGTGTTAGGTTAACGCGGTTGATGTAGTCGAACGTCTTCATGATCCAACTGATCTAGTACCAAATGTATGACACCTCCGAGTTCACCACACGTTTAGCTCGATGACGTCCCTCAAACTCTTGATACAGCAAAGGGTCGAGGGAGAATTTCGTCAGCATGATGGTGTGGTGATGGTGATGGTGATGTGATCCGCGCAGGGCTTCGCCTAAGCACTACGACGCTATGACCGGAGGAGTAAACTATGGAGGGGGAACCGCACACGACTAAGAGAAGAACTATTGTGCTTTGGGGTGCCCCTGCCCCCGTATATAAAGGAGGAGGGGAGGAGGCAGCCGACCAAGAGGGGTGTGCCATGGGGGGAGTCCTACTAGGACTCCTAATCCTGGTAGGATTCCCCTTTGCTTCTCCGGAGTGGGTGTGGCACCCCGGCTCAGAGAAACTGGAATGCCCCATATTCCATCCCAGAGATCGAGTGAAGTCTTCTGGAATACGGCACTTGAGGGAGTCCTGGATTAGGGGGTGTCCGGATAGCCGGACTATACCTTTGGCCGAACTCCTGGACTATGAAGATACAAGATTCAAGACTTCGTCCCGTGTCCGGAAGGGACTTTCCTTGGTGTGGAAGGCAAGCTTGGCGATACGGATATGTAGATCTCGTACCATTGTAACTGACTCTGTGTAACCCTAGCCCTCTCCGGTGTCTATATAAGCGGGAGGGTTTTAATCCATAGGACGAACAACAATCATACCATAGGCTAGCTTCTAGGGTTTAGCCTCCTTGATCTCGTGGTAGATCTACTCTTGTACTACCCATATCATCAATATTAATCAAGCAGGACGTAGGGTTTTACCTTCATCAAGAGGGCCAGAACCTGGGTAAAACATTGTGTCCCCTGCCTCCTGTTACCATCTACCTAGACGCACAGTTCGGGACCCCCTACCCAAGATCCGCCGTTTTTGACACCGACATTGGTGCTTTCATTGAGAGTTCTCTGTGTCGTCACTTTTAGGCCCGTTGGCTCCTCCGATCATGAACGACGATGCGATCCAGGGTGAGACTTTTCTCCCCGGACAGATCTTCGTATTTGGCGGCTTTGCACTGTGGGCCAATTCGCTTGGCCATCTGGAGCAGATCGAAAGCTACACCCCTGGCCATCAGGTCCGATTTGGAAGTTTGAACTACACGACCGACATCCGCGGAGACTTGATCTTCGATGGATTCAAGCCATAGCCGAGTGCGCCGCACTGTCACGACGGGCATGATCTAGCTCTGCCGCCGAACAGTGCCCTGGAGGCCGCACCCGCATCAGCTCCGACCCTTAATTCAGAGCCAACTGCGCCAATCGAGGATGGGTGGTTGGACACCGCCTCGGGGGCTGCAATCTCTATGGTGATCGAGCCGAACACCAGCCCTATTATCTACGAAGCCCGTGACTCCAAGGAGCCGGACTCCGAGCCCTCCGTTCCCCTACCGATCGAACCCGATTGGGCGCCGATCATGGAGTTCACCGCCGCGGACATCTTTCAGCACTCGCCCTTCGGCGATATTCTAAATTCACCAAAGTCTCTCTCTTTATCAGGAGAGCCCTGGCCGGACTATGGTCAGCAAGGTTGGGATGCGGATGATGAAGAAATTCAAAGCCCACCCACCACCCACTTCGTAGCCACTGTCGATGATTTAACCGACATGCTTGACTTCGACTCCGAAGACATCGACGGTATGGACGCCGATGCAGGAGACGATCAAGAACCAGCGCCTATAGGGCACTAGAAAGCCACCTCGTCGTATGACATATACATGGTGGACACCCCAAAAGAAGGCAATGGCGATGGAACAGCGGAGGATGAACCCTCCAAGAAGCAGCCTAAGCGCCGGCGTCAGCGGCGCCGCTCTAAATCCCGCCAAAGCAAAAATGGTGATTTCGGCATGGGCGATAATAACACCCCGGACAGTGCCGAAGACAACCACCTCCAGCAAGATTCAGCATAGGAGGATGGAGAAGCCAGCCCTCATGTGAGAGCGGCAGACAGAGAGCTCGAGGACGACAATTATATGCCTCCCTCCAAAGACGAGGCAAGCCTCGACGACGATGAATTTGTCGCGCCGGAGGATCCCGTCGAACAAGAGCGTTTTAAACGCAGGCTTATGGCCACGGCGAGCAGCCTCAAGAAAAAACAGCAACAACTTAGAGCTGATCAAGATTTGCTAGCCGACAGATCGACTGAAGTCCTTCCGGCCGAAGAGTATGAACTCGAACGCCCCTCCAAGAGCTACCCAAAGCGCAGGTTGCCACCCTGATTAGAGGAGGAAGCACCTAAACCTAAATCACCAGCGCATGATGCGGCTGACCGGCCACCCCGTGGCCACGACAAAGAGGCCTCTTGGCCCTCGCTCAAGCCGCACCCCGGCGCCGCTAAAAAAATACCAAGGCACGGGAAAACGCGCCAGACCTGCGAGATATATTGGAGGACAAGGCAAGGCAAACAAGATCGATCTATGGATCGTGTGGGCGCCCCATGGCATGAGACGGTAATCGTCACTCCAGATACAGTAAATCCGACTGGGCCGAACACAGTAGACAAAGCTCGTTTGAGCTGCGTCATGATATAGCCAAATACAGAGGCGCCGCACACCCACTATGCTTCACAGATGAAGTAATGGATCATCAAATCCTCGAGGGTTTCAAACCCGTAAACATCGAATCATACGATGGCACAACAGATCCTGCGGTATGGATCGAGGACTATCTCCTTCATATCCACATGGCCCGCGGTGATGACCTACACACCATCAAATACCTCCCACTCAAGCTTAAAGGACCAGCTTGGCATTCTCTTAACAGCTTGCCAGCAGAATCAATTGGTTGTTGGGAGGACCTGGAAACCGCATTCCTCGACAATTTCCAGGGCACTTATGTGCGACCACCAGACGCCGATGACCTTAGCCACATAATTCAATAGCCAGAAGAATTGGCCAGACAATTCTGGACACGATTCCTAACTAAGAAAAATCAAATCGTTGACTGTCCGGACGCAGAGGCCCTAGCAGCCTTCAAGCATAATATCCGCGACGAGCGGCTTGCACAGCACCTAGGACAGGAAAAGCCAAAATCTATGGCAGCCCTCATGACACTTATGACCCGCTTTTGCGTGGGAGAAGACAGCTGGCTAGCTCGCAGCAACAACATGACCAAGAGCCCTGGTAATTCGGATACCAAGGACAGCAGTGGCAGGTCGCGTCGCAACAAGCAAAAGTGCCGCACTAACGGCGACAATGCTAAGGATACGGCAGTTAATGCCGGATTCAGAGGCTCTAAACCCGGTCAGCGGAAAAAGCCATTCAAAAGAAATACTCTGGGCCCGTCCAGTTTGGACCGAATACTCGACCGCTCATGCTAGATACATGGCACCCTCGAAAAACCAGCCAATCACACCAACAGGGATTGTTGGGTGTTCAAGCAGGCATGCAAGTTAAATGCCAAAAGCAGAGACAAGGGGCTACATAGCGATGACGAGGAGGAGCCCCGGCCGCCGAACAACAGTGAACAGAAAGGTTTTCCCCCACAAGTGCGGACGGTGAACATGATATACGCAACCCACGTCCCCAAGAGGGAGCGGAATTGTGCGCTAAGGGACGTATACGCGATGGAGCCAGTCGCCCCATAGTTCAACCCATGGTCTTCCTGCCCGATCACTTTTGATCGAAGGGACCACCCCACTAGCACCTGTCATGGCGGATTCGCCGCATTGGTTCTAGACCCAATTATTGATGGATTTCACCTCACTAGAGTCCTTATGGACGGCGGCAGCAGCCTGAACCTGCTTTACCAGGATACAGTGCGGAAAATAGGCATCGATCCCTCAAGGATTAAACCCACTAAAACGACCTTTAAAGGCGTCATACCAGGTGTAGAGGCCAACTGTACAGGCTCAGTTACACTTGAAGTGGTCTTCAGCTCTCTGGATAATTTCCAAAGCGAGGAGTTAATCTTCGACATAGTCCCGTTCCGAAGTGGCTATCACGCACTGCTCGGGCGAACCGCATTTGCCAAGTTCAATGCGGTGCCGCACTACGCATACCTCAAGCTCAAAATGCCAGGCCCTCGAGGAGTTATCACGGTCAATGGAAACACAGAACGCTCTCTCTGAACGGAGGAGCATACTGCGGCTATCGTGGCGGAAGTACAAAGCAACCTCTCAAGGCAGTTCTCCAGTCCGGCCATTAAACGTCTGGACACTAGTGCAGAACCGGGTAATAGCACCGGTTCGTAAGGCCCTTTAGTGCCGGTTCCATAACCGGCACTAAAGTGTGGTCACTAAAGCCCCCCCCTTTAGTACCGGTTCAGCACGAACCGGTGCTAAAGGGAAACCATGTGGCACGAGCCAAGTTCGGGGGCCGGGAGCCCTTTAGTACCGGTTGGTAACACCAACCAGTACTAAATGTTTGTGGGTTTTTGTTTTATTTTGTATTTTTCAATTAAATTTGTGTTATCAATTTAATTTAGGATTGTTTTACGTCATAATGAGTTGTAGTCGTCATCATCATCATCATCATCGCATATTAATAAATAAATAAACTCTAGCTAGCTAAAAATCATCGTAGTCGTCTAATTACCACTATTTAATCATCATAGTCATTACCGCTAGCTATCTAATCATCACCAACACTGGCTAGCTTAAAGAGGAAACATTCACTTTGTAACAGAAGCAAAGATATCATCGAGTTCAACATAATCATCACCAACATCGAAGTTCAGGACACGGACCTGAGACACTAATTAAGAGCATGAACTAGTGCTGCTCCCTCTCAGGTAGAATAGCATAGAACATGTATAGCTCTCCTGATTCATCATACTGGAGCATGCAGATGAATCTGTCTCCTAATCTTGGGTTGCGCTTCTCCTTGCTGCCCCCTAGTACTTCTCTGCGATCTTAACAATTTTGCCAAGTTTTGTATGCAAAAGATGCACTAATTAAGGACAAATAGTTAAAATCTTACCATCTTTCGATTATAGATGTGACCGTAGTTCAATACGATCACCATTGGTCGCATGTTTTGAGTACTAACACTTCTAAGTTCAGGAAAAATGTTTGTCTTGACAGTATTAAGATCCTCAAGCCATGAAACATAATGACTTATCTCCTCGTAGTTTAGTTGAGCCCCGGGGTAGTAGTAGGTCCTGTCTACCAAGCGCCGAACATGTTTGCTTGAACCGAAATAAGCTGACAATACAAATTAGTTGTCAACTATTTTTGAATAAACTGTATCAAAGACATAAACATATGCATGCATGGTTGAGAAAAACTCACATAATGGTAGAACTGGAGGCGTTTGCACATCGACCCAGATGTCTATATTACCTTCAATATCATCTTCCGGACGAATATCAAAGGTGACAACCATACCAGGCTCAAATGCTAAACATGTCCAACAATTACCTATCTTATCCAAGACAAAAATTCTTGCATGGCAGGGGATGCGCTAGTAGAATAGTGAAAATTTAAAATTATAAGTTGAAGCAAATGAAGCATAAGTTTTGCATTCAAATAATAATTGACAAAGTGACTTACTGTATCAACTTCGAATGTCTCATCCAGCTTGATGCTGAAGCGCCTACCATCAACAAGGAAATTTCTGTCGCACAGGCCGCGCTGGTCTTCACAGCGTTCGCACATAATGAAATCTTTTTCGTCGTCAGATGACATTTCCTATGTTCATATAGGTGAAACATTAAACACCTATTACTATATAACATTAATTAATATCTAGCCAAATATATATTCATCTAACATTTGACATTAATATATCTAACTATATTCATCTCTAACAATTGACATTACTATATATTTAACTTTTCTATCTAATTCATCTAACATTCGACATTAATCTAACATTTATATAAACTCAAAATATATAAAAAATTAAATAAACAGAAAAACTCATTAACAAATAATATTTTAGTTAGATCATCAAATCTCAGATACCTAAATTTTCTTACTAAAAATAAACTAGTTATATTAATTATTGAACTAGTTCAAATCTCATATACCTAAATAAACTAGTTATATTAATTATTGAACTAGTTCAAATCTCATATACCTAAATAAACTAGTTCGACAATTTTCTTACTAAAAATAAACTAGTTATATTAATTATGGAACTAGTTCAAATCTCATATACCTAAATAAACTAGTTCGATAATTTTCTTACTAAAAATAAACTAGTTATATTAATTATTCAACTAGTTCAAATCTCTAGTTCGACAATTTTTTATCTAACTAATTCATCTAACATTCGACATTAATCAAACATTCGATCATCTAATTAACTTTTGTAAAAAACAGAAAATAAGTAAAAAATGTGTGTCTGTGTGTGTGTGTGTACGTGGGTGTGTGTGTATGTGTGTGTGTAGTGTGTACGTATATATGCATGTGTGTGTATGTGTGTATGTGTGCGGCCCCGTACGCCGCCGCCCCGTACGTACGAGCGGGGTGCCGGCGTACGGGGCGGGGGCGGCGGCATACATACGGGCTGGGGCGCCGCCATACGGGCCGGGTGCGACGACGACGGACGGCGGCGCGGCGGGTATACGCGAGAGCGAGAGACGTATGGGACCGCGGCGGGACGACGACGGACGGCGGCGCGCGGCATTCGGGGCGGCGGCGCGAGACGGCGACGACGACGGGCGGCGGCGAGGACAGCGACGACGACGACGGACGATGGGCGACGGGCGGCGAGGACGGGTTCGAGCGGCGCGCGAGAGGTTGGAGACGAAAGAAGTGGGAGATCTAACTGAATTTTCGTAAGTGTTGTATATATAAAGTTGGCCTTTAGTACCGGTTGGTGGCTCCAACCGGTACTAAAGAGTAGTACCGGTTGGAGCCACCAACCGGTACTAAAGGCCTCGCGGTGCCACCCCAAAGTTTAGTCCCACCTCGCCGGGCGAAGGGCAGCCGCACTAGTTTATAAACCCAACCGCGGCTACCTCTTCGAACTCCTCTATATAGCAGGCTTCTGGGCCTAATTAATTAGGGCGCGCTGCCCTGTGAGCCTGCTGGCCCTTCTGGGCCTGCATTTGCACACCCTAGGTCTGGCAGGCCCACTGGGCAGCGCGCCAACAAATTTTTTATATAGTTTTTTCTTTTCTGCATTATTTATTTTCTTCTATTTATTTTTTAGTAGTTTTTTATATAGTTTTTTCTTTTCTGCATTATTTATTTTCTTCTATTTATTTTTGAGTAATTTTTTTGTATAGTTTTTTATTTTCTGCATTATTTCTTTTCTTCTATTTATTTTCTTCTGGAAATTGAATGCTGCATACTGAACAATTAGGTAAATGACCGAAAAACAACAAATGATGTCAGAATATGTTGGAAATTGATGATGTTGCTTTGAATGCTGCATACTAAAGACAAAAGAAGTCCGGAGTTCAAATAAGTTTAAAAAACATTGAAGTGGCCGTGTAACAGATGAGTTCTCGTCCAAAACCCTGATAATCAGAAAGAGTATGTCTAGTTTGTACACGAAGTGCGTCTAGTTTTTGCCGTGACCCTCTCTACTCTTTCGCGCATGCTATGCGGGTGATATGATGATACCAATGCCAAGTTTCAACATTTTCAGGATTCATTTTGTAGTGATTTTCAATTTCACGGTCATTTAGCTCTCTAAACAATTAGGTAAATGACCGAAAACAACAAATGATGTCAGAACATGTTGGAATTTGATGACGTCGCTTTGGATGCTGCATACTGAACACAAAAGAAGTCCGGAGTTCAAATAAGTTTAAAAAACATTGAAGTGGTCGTGTAACAGATGAGTTCTCGTCCGAAACCCTGATACTCCGAAAGAGTATGTCCAGTTTGTACACGAAGTGCGTCCAGTTTTTGCCGTGACCCTCTCTACTCTGTCGCGCATGCTATGCGGGTGATATGATGATACCATGCCAAGTTTCAACATTTTCAGGATTCATTTTGCAGTGATTTTCAATTTCACGGTCATTTAGCTCTCTAAATAATTAGGTAAATGACCGAAAAACAACAAATGATGTCAGAACATGTTGGAAATTAATGACGTCGCTTTGAATGCTGCATACTAAACACAAAAGAAGTCCGGAGTTCAAATAAGTTATTAAAAATAAAAAAGAGGTGCAATGCTGGTTAATTTGCTTCAAGCCATTCGGAATAGTGTAGACTGCACTGCACATAGCTCAATGCAATCTATGCTCTTCCGCAAGGCTTGAAGCTAATCAACATGTAGGTGAGCATTGCAACTCTTCGTCATTGTCTGTGCACTCATGGCTTATAAACCGCTCATACTGCCTCTCCCTTGGCGAGGTGGGACTAAAAATCAGCTTACAAAGAAACTCTAGTACCGGTTCATGGCATGAACTGGTACTAAAGGTCTTCGTGGGGGCCCCAGACTGACCATAGCCTGACACAGCCTCATTAGTACCGGTTCATGGCATGAACCGGTACTAAAGGTTATCCACGAACCGGTACTAATGATGCCCGCCCGCCTAGCCGTTGGAACCAGCACTAATGGTCACATTAGTGCCGGCTCAAATTCAAACCGGCACTAATGTGCTTCACATTTGACCCTTTTTCTACTAGTGGGACACCGTCAAGTGCGCCCGGGGTAACCTACAACAAGACCGCCGGACACGTTCCGAGCAAGCGTAGCAATGCGGCCCCAACCCCAGCCCTCGCGAACTTGCGAAACTAGTGTTGCACGTACATAACTACGCTCTAGAAATACCGTGGGCACAGGGGGAGGGGCACCATCACGGCACGCCCAAAACGCGGCTTAAACCACACTAGGGGCTGCCGATTTCTTAATTTTCTCTTATTTTCAGGACTCCATTCTTCGGAAGGATTGTCCGGCAGTATAATTGCTGCACAAACGATACAACCAGGGTAGCAGAAAACTACGCCGCACAATGGAACACTAAGGTGGTCTCTATAACGAGCAGTATACCCGTTTCACATAACATTCCGCAGCTTGCCCCTGGAAAGGACATGTGAAATTGTCCCCTATTTTGCTTATTGCAGTATTTGTATCGTTCTGCTCTGATCGCAGCTTTTTTAAATAAACAATGCATAGCTTCCGCCTATTATTGCATTACTCTTTTTTACGAATATATGTTCATTAATGACATGTTGCACCCGTACACTTTGGTACGGCCAATACACCAGGGGCTTAAGTACCCCACAATACGGTGTGAGAAGTCCGAACACTTTCACAAGTGCGGCACCCCGAACTTATATCATTATATGCATCGGCTCCGAATCATGTCTTGGGTCAATAGTTGGGTTTGCCCGGCTCGTATGTTTTGGTACCTTACGTTCCGTTATATTGGCTAAGGTAGCACTAGGAGAACTACTATGATTGTGCCCCGGTTGAGCTGGGCTAAGCACCTCAGTAGAGAAAGCTAAACTGACTGTCATGATGAGGCGAGAGCTGGTTGCTGTTCGAGAGGTTTTCGAGTCCCTAAAGACTTATGCCGCTTAGAGCGAGGAGTCAGCTTTTCCGGCCAAGGCGTGGATAGCGCCCCGAACTCGGTCTTCCGAACACTAGGGGCTTCACAGAAATTTAAAATTATAGAATTCTATGGCTAAGTGAGAGTGTTCAAGCATTATAGTCTGATTGCCTTGTTCGTCGTGTTGAGCGCCTCCCTCGAAGGACCCAAGAATGGGAAAAAGAGCGCTCATGTTTATCCCGAACACCCCAACACTCGTGCCATGGGGGCAGAAGCCGACGACTCGCCATCTCTCAAATTTGATAAACTGCCGCACAGAAGGTAATATTTTAAATTCAAAAAGCATTGCTTAGCACACATGAACAATTTTTCAGCGCACAGGACAAAATGAGCGAGTTTACTGAAAAATTACATCCATGGAACATTCCTCTGCCACAAGGCGGGCACCCTTCAGAATGCCCTCATAATACATCTCGGGCTTGCGATGCTCCTTGCCCGGCGATGGCCCGTCCTTGACAAGCTTCTCAGCATCCGGCTTGCCCCAGTGCACCTTCACACGGGCAAGCGCCCTACGGGCACACTCGATGCATACGAAGCGCTTGATGAATTCGAGCCTTGGACAGGCCCCCACCAGCCGCCTCACCAGCCCGAAGTAGCTCCCAGGCATGGCCTCCCCAGGCCACAGCTGGACTATGAGGCCCTTCATGGCCTGTTCGGCCACCTTATGGAGCTCGACCAGCTGTTTCGGCTGGTCGCTTAAGGGCACCGGGTGTTTGGCCTCAGCATACTGAGACCAGAACACCTTCTCCATCGAGCTTCCCTCCTCGGCTCGGTAGAAGGCGGCGGCATCCGACACGCTACGGGGTAGGTCTGCGAATGCTCCTGGAGAGCTCCGGATTCGGGTAAGTAACAAGTAATTCACTTTTACGTGCTTGCTTTGCATAAAGAATGCCTTACCCGCCGCTATCTTTTTTATTGCCTCAACCTCCTGGAGGGCCTTCTGGGCTTCGGCCTTGGCAGACTTGGCATCTTCAATGGCCACCGCGAGCTCAGACTCTCGCGTCTTCGAGTCAAGCTCCAAACTCTCATGCTTTTTCATGAGAGCCTGGAGCTCTTGCCGCACCTCGCCAACCTGCGTCTCATGCTTCTCCCGCTCGGTGCACTCCGTGGCTGCCCTCTGCTCGGCCTCGGACAGCGCTTGCTTAAGGGTCGCCACCTCAGTTGTGGCCCCTGCAATAGCCACGTTAATCCTGTCACTTTTTGCAATTGCACCTTTCACATATTTAAATAAGGTATTTCTTACCTTCCTTCTCCTCGAGCTGCTGCTTGGCTAGGCCGAGCTCTTGCTCGGACCACTCAAGGTTCTGCTTCAGCGTGCCCACCTCCGCAGTCAGTGCGGCAGATGCTAGCAGCGAAGCCTGCATACGCATATTGACTTACTTTTGTTAGACTCCTGCGAACGTTATTAGATCCTCTATTCGGCTTTTCTTTTCGAACTCCAAACAGAGCATCAGGGGCTACTGTCTATGCGGTAATATTTTTACATATCTTTTACTTACCTCAAAGCCTGTTAGAAGGCTGGCACAGGCTTCAGTCAGTCCGCTCTTGGTGGACTGAACCTTCTGGATCACCGCACTCATAACAGTGCGGTGCTCCTCGTCGATGGAGGCGCCGTTAAGCACCTACAGTAAATTGTCCGGTGCCTCCGGTTGGACGGAGGTCACCGGCTTGGTAGGCTTGCTCCTCTTGGAAGGAGGCTGCGTACCGGAGTCCGGAACCGTTGACGGTTCCGGCGCGGTGTCCGGCTCAAGGCCGGACTCGGAGCACTTGGGGGTTTTATCCCCTTCACGCTTGGAGTCCGGGAGGTCGCCTTGCGGCGCCTCCAGGACCACCTCCTCCTGGCTTGGAACCTGTTGGGACGCCACCTGGGCGTCGTCCGTAGGGTGGGGGGAGGTAGCCGTCGGAAGCGAATTCACATCCGACGAATACAGGGAGCCGCTCGACGACTCGTCGAGCCTGGCCTTGGGCGGACTGCATAAACATGTTTGGCGTAAGGAGGAGTTGTGCAAGACAGGAACACTATGAATTGCTCTGGTGTCCGAATACTTACCATCTCGCCAGGGGCTTGGCCCTGTGCGGCCACTCCTCTTCGCCGTCGTCGGCGTTGGTGGAGTAGTCCGGAGGAAGGGTCTTCCCCCTCTTGGACCCTTCGGCCTCCCCAGTTGGGGAGGCCTTCCTTTTCTTCACTCCCCCCGCTGGAGGGGGAGAGGTCTCTTCTTCCTCCTCCTCGTCTTCACGGGAGGAGTGCGCCTTGGAGTCGTCGGATGATGAACCCGACACCTCCTAGCGCCGGGCACTCTTTCGAGTTCCCATGGCCTTCTTCTTGGCCTTCTTCTCCGGCACCACATAGGGTGCCGGAACCAGCAGCTTCGCCAAGCGAGCGTCCGCTAGGCCTTCGGGCAAAGGAGCAGGACAGTTGGTCTGTCCGGACGTCTCCTGCCAATCCTGTCAAAGGTAAGGGAGCTTAGATCCTACATGGAGTCAAACTATGAAAAAATCATACCCTGTAAGAGGTAAAAGAAGCTTACCGCACGAGCGTGACGCTGCGCGCTGAATCCGTGATCCTCAGTAGCGGATGTGGGGGCCTCGGCGCCCTTGAAAAGCACCTTCCAGGCATCTTCGTACGTCGTGTCGAAGAGCCTTCTCAGAGTTCGGTGCTGCGCCGGGTCAAACTCCCACAGGTTGAAAGCCCGTTGTTGACATGGGAGGATCCGGCGGATGAGCATAACCTGGACTACGTTGACAAGTTTGAGCTTCCTGTCCACCAGGGTTTGGACGCATGTTTGGAGTCCGGTCAGCTCTCTTTTTTTACCCCACGACAGGCCCATCTCTTTCCAGGAGGCTAGCCGCATAGGGGGTATGGATCGGAACTCGGGGGCTGCGACCCATTCAGGGTCGCGCGGCTCAGTGATGTAAAACCACCCCGATTACCATCCCTTTAGGGACTCCACGAAGGAGCCCTCAAGCCACAGGACATTGGGCATCTTGCCCACCATGGCGCCTCCGCACTCCACCTGGGTGCCGCGCACCACCTTCGGCTTGACATTGAAAGTCTTGAGCCATAGGCCGAAATGGGGGCGGATGCGGATGAAAGCCTCGCACACGACGATAAACGCCGAGATGTTGAGGACAAAGTTCGGGGCCAGATCGTGGAAATCTAGGCCATAGTAGAACACGAGCCCCCGGACAAATGGGTGGAGAGGGAAGCCCAGTCCGCGAAATGGGGGAGGAACACCACCCTCTCATGGGGCTGGGGGTGGGGATGAGCTGCCCCTCTTCGGGAAGCCGGTGCGCAATGTCGTTAGTCAAGTATCCGACCTTCCTCAGTTTTTTGATGTGTCCCTCCATGACGGAGGAGACCATCCACTTGCCTCCCGCTCCGGACATGGCTGGAGAAGGTTGAGGTGGGGTGTGCGGACTTGGGCGCTGGAGTTCGAGTGCACGGAAATGGATAGGCAAAGGAGGAAGAAGGCGTGGATGAAAAGGTAGATCCTTATTCCCTTATATGGGCGGACGCGACTATGCATCCCCACCAGCCTGGTAAAACTCGCTTATCTCCCAAGCGCCATAATCAATGGTGCGGTTGGGTTACCCACGCCCGTATTGATGAGAATCCCGGAATAAGGGGACACGATCTCTGCTTTGACAAGGCGTGCCAAGGAAACCGCCTCACTGAACGCGCTGAGGTGGAACAGTAAAATGATTCGAATAAAGACCTGGCCATGGTGTGATGTCACGCTACGGAATACGTCAGCAGATTAGATTTGTGTAAATATTATTCTCTCTATGGCAATATGTGGAAACTTATTTTGTAGAGCCGGACACTACCTTTGTGTTCAAAATCTTCTATGAAGTACTTGGAGGAGGAACCCGCCTTGCAATGCCGAAGACAATCTCCATGCCGGACTCGTCGTCATTGAAGCCTAGTTCAGGGGCTACCGAGGGAGTCCTGGATTAGGGGGTGTCCGGATAGCCGGACTATACCTTCGGCCAGACTCCTGGACTATGAAGATACAAGATTGAAGACTTCGTCCTGTGTCCGGAAGGGACTTTCCTTGGCGTGTGGAAGGCAAGCTTGGCGATACGGATATGTAGATCTTCTACCATTGTAACCGACTCTGTGTAATCCTAGCCCTCTCCGATGTCTATATAAGCCGGAGGGTTTTAGTCCGTAGGACAAACAACAATCATACCATAGGCTAGCTTCTAGGGTTTAGCCTCCTTGATCTCGTGGTAGATCTACTCTTTTACTACCCATATCATCAATATTAATCAAGCAGGATGTAGGGTTTTACCTCCATCAAGAGGGCTCGAACCTGGGTAAAACATCGTGTCCCCTGCCTCCTGTTACCATCCGCCTAGACGCACAGTTCGGGACCCCCTACCCGAGACCCGCCGGTTTTGACACTGACAGCACTGCTTAGCATAGAACAAATCAATTCTTTATTACAATCTATATGGGTACAAGGGGGTTACATCGGCACAGCGAAACAACGCATGCCACGGTTGCTCCATGCAAGCAACAGAACAACACGAAGCAGCGGAATGGCTACTAGCAGTGGAACAGCAACGGCGGTGGTGAACTCCACTCTACAAGGACTCTAGCTGGAATGCTTATCCTAGCTCGCAAACAAGGAATCCACGAAAAACAAGCAATCAAATCCGACATGACCTGAAAACTGGCATGACACGCCAGGTCAGCACATTGAATGTACTTGCAAGCTCACAGCAATCAAGAGCAATCAAGACAGACAATACCATGGAAATTACAGGTTAACAAGGATTAACATGACGCTATCAGAACAATATAGCATGAGCAATATGATACAGCTAGAACAATATGAGCATGGCATGAACATATGAACATGGTAATACTAGCATGCAACAGGATGAATCTGTCATGCACCAACTTACTCTGCTCGGGTTACCTCGTAACCATCACATGCATCACTTACCATCACGGACATCACACGATCATCTCAGGATCCAATCAAGCTTGGTATTACAATACTGTAGTAATCATTATATGACCACAAGGAGCTTGACCTTTACCCTTGACTCTCGCATAATACCACAAATATTCAACAACTCGGTATCCTCGATACCATAGTGATCCTTACTCGATCACAAACAATCTCTTTCTTGTCACCGAACTAGGGTTGTTATTAAGCACATTATTATTATTACTGTTGACCCATAGTGTGACCGACTACGAACTAGGCCCTTATCCGCGGGCGCGGCTATTGATGGATTTAATACACACTCTGTAGAGGTTAGCACACTGTACCCACACCACCGAACCCATGGCCTCACACTCCCATTCGGGTGGACCAATGGCGTTCCGACAAAACTAATCTACTGCCATGACACTCTCCCGGCCACTCTGACCAACTCCCCTTTGGGCTAAGTCATGGGTGGCCCCGTGCCTACCAAAGGCATCAACGGCCACCGTCGTGGCAAAACATAAACGGTCCCAAACAGGGACAAAAGTGCGCAAAACAACTCGGGCACACAAGGCTTATGCCGTCCTACCCGGCCAAGGTAGCACCCGCGCAAAACCTTCCCTCGTTGGAGGCACCGGTGAGAGGCATGACAATAGACCCATTTAGGACCCCCCCCATAAGGCAAGTGTGGTTGCACTGGTCAGCTCGATTTGGGGCACCATGACTCAGCCAACAGTTGTTCAAGTTCATTATTATCAGGTTAAAATTGAATGAAATATGTTGAGCCATGATAAAAATAACATGATGCAACTATAATGCATGAACATGATATCAACATAAGAATGGGGGTGCATCACAATCAACGAGCATAAAACAACATTTAACCATTTATCCAGATGAGCATGGCATACTGATGAGCATGAAAATCACAAATGGAACACTACTCATAGCAAACATGACCACTAGCATCAACAATAAATACCATGCAATAACATAACATAACTATAAAACTACCATGCTAGCATTTAACCAACTTGGTGCAAATGAACATGCACAACCACGGTACTCGGAACAGACGATAGTCGTGCACCAACATGTACTATTACCCAGCATGGCCAATATTAAAGTAATACTAGTATGAAGAACATAATAACAGAGTGGAAGAAAACATGGCATGACGGTAACCACCGATCCATAAGCATAACCAAAATAACGATAGCAATAGTAAAACGAACAGACAGTCACTACTGTAGGATGCTGCTAACGCGACACTATAATTAGAGACCTTTCGAGAAACTGTGTGCGATGCCATAATCGCAAATGATGTTGTATGAAAACCGTCAGAAATGTATAAAACGTTTGCGATGACGGATGCATCAAACACGGTTCAAGTTTTATTTGCATGTGCGATGAAGGTCATACGGTTCAGTTCAATGAACTTTTTGCGATGAGGAGGAACAAAATAAACGGGCAGCCAGATGAAGGCGTGTGTAGTACACAGCGGTTCACTCAGATGAACTGTTTGTGATTAGGCAACACAAAAGAAATGATGAGCCAGATCAAAGGTGTGTGCGATATACGGCATGCGGTTCACTCGGATGAACTATTTGTGATTAGGCAACACAAAAGAAATGGTCGGCCAGATCAAGGTGTGTGGGATATACGGCATGCAGTTCACTCGGATGAACTATTTGCGTTGACACAAGAGTACATAAATGGTTCAACTTAACAAGACGTGCGTGTTGTGCGATGGGATTGCATGCGGTTCAGTCGGCCCTTGTCATCAGTGTGTGACCTCTGTGGAAACCGTTCGCTCCCCAGGAGCCTCTTCGTGTACCGTGGCAACCGTCCACCGACTCTTCACCTTTCCCCCTCGATTTTGGGACTGTTGTCGCATGCTAGCTCTTCCTCCCTCCTCCATTTGCCTTCACCCTTCCTTCTGCCATTGTTTGATCATCATCTCCTTGGAGGGAACAAGACGGAAACGACCCTGTTATTCTTGCCCCGATCTGAATGATGACACGGTGGAGGAACTCATTGATCCGTGCGACATCATCACCTCAGCTAGCATGGCAGGTTCGTTCAAGACCATTCTCGACTCAACTAATAACATCATTACAAGGAACCCAATGGTTCAGGAGCGATTTGATATCCCCTATATTCTTCGCTGTGACCCTGCTGACTAGCGCGGGGACGAGGGAAGCCTCGCCTTGTGTAAGTTGATGCGGCTTGATAATGATACATATGATGTTAAGATGCCATCGCTTGAGGGTAAGGCTTGTGCAGGCGCAAATGGATATTGGGTTGTTTATATTGGGTACAACTACGAGTAGGAACTAGTGAATGTGTACACTCGTCACAAGGTTCCACTTCGAAAAATCTCAGACGACTGCCCAGAGGTTGAGTACACCGGTATTCTACGTGAGTTCAAATACAATCATGCCGACTGCCGTCTACGGAAGATAGCAATTTGTTGAGTTCCCAACCACTCTTGGGGTTATAGGAATGCTTATGTTGTCGCTATCTTCGACAAGCTTGTTGCCGTCCTTCATGGTTCGACTCAATGGATATTGCTCAAAAATCAATTTCTGTACACTGATGAGTACTGTGATGCAATTCAATACGAGGGTCTTGTGTTCGCTGCCACCACTCGTGACACTGTTTTTGCATGGAATCCTGATGATTTTAGTATGTTTGTCTTTTTGGGGAACGTAGCAATAATTCAAAAAATTCCTACGTGTCACCAAGATCAATCTAGGAGATACTAGCAACGAGAGAGAGGGAGTGCATCTTCATACCCTTGAAGATCGCTAAGCGGAAGCATTACAAGAACGCGGTTGATGGAGTCGTACTCGGGGCGATTCAAATCGTGGAAGATCCGATCTAGCGCCGAACGAACGGCGCCTCCGCGTTCAACACACGTACAGCCCGGGGACATCTCCTCCTTCTTGATCCAGCAAGAGGAGATGAGAAGTTGAGGGAGAACTCCAGCAGCACGACGGCGTGGTGGTGGAGTTTGTGGTATTCCTGCAGGGCTTCGCTAAGCTCTACGGAGGAGAAGGAAGAGTTGGAGGAGGGAGGGGCTGCGCCAGGGAAGGGGTCTAGATTTCTGGCAGCCCTCCCACCCCCACTATTTATAGGAGAAGGGGAGAGGGGGCCGACCCCTTCAGATCCCATCTAGGGGAGGGGCGGCGGCCAGGGAGGGAACCCTAGATGGGTTTTGGGTGCCCCCACCCCTAGGAGACTTGCCCCCCAAGCCAGGAGGGGAGGCTGCCATAGGGGAGGCGCCCCCACCTCTCCTGGTTACGTGAGATGGGGTGGGAGGGGCGCACAGCCCCTTAGTGGGCTGGTGTGCCCCTTCCCCTTTGCCCATAAGGCCGCCCAACACTTGTCGGGGCCTCCGAAACCACTTTCGGACACGCTGGTCATCACCCGGCCACTACTAGGAAAAGGGCTATAGATGGAATTGACACTAATGGCGCACCAGACATGTGGTGCGCCATTACTATATACTAATGGTGCACCATGTGTTGGTGCACCATTAGTGTGCAAATACTAATGGCGCACCACGTCCACGGTGCGCCATTATTATTTTTATTTTTTTTCAAAACTACTAATGGCGCACCATGGGAGTGGTGCGCCATTACTAGTTGAACTAGTAATGGCGCACCACATCCACGGTGCGCCATTAGTAAAATAAATTAAATTTTTTCAAAACTACTAATGGCGCACCGTGGGAGTGGTGCACCATTACAAGTTGAACTAGTAATGGTGCACCATGCCACGGTGCGCCATTAGTAACTTGGCCCAAACATTCGCCCGAATGCACACCCCCCCATGGACCGCCTTTTCAGTTTCAAAAAAATAAATAAAAGAAAATGATAGAAATGTCAAAAAAAAATAAAATAAGATTCCCATGTGATATGTGGTCTAGTTGTTAGCAAAATTTACAAACATGAATTTTCGACTTTTTTGCAAAATCTCTCGAGAATTTGTAAAAATGGGCATAACTTTTGCGTACGAACTCGGATGAAAAAGTTTTTTATATGAAAAATCATCTACTCGAAAAGTTACATCCGAATTTAATGGGGGAACCCGGTTAAACATTTTCAAAATCCTCGAAAACCTAACAGAAAAAAAGATACTGGGCTTTTAAGATCTGGAGAGGCAAAAAAATTCAAAAAAATTCAAACTTACTAATGGCGCACCTGCCCATGGTGCGCCATTAGTATCTTCCCGCCTTCAAAATTCAAAATAAGTCAACAAAATAAAAAAAAGTTACTAATGGTGCACCTGCCCATGGTGCGCCATTAGTATCTTCCCACCTTCAAAATTCAAAATAAGTCAAAAAAATAAAAAATAAAAGTTACTAATGGCGCACCTGCCCATGGTGCGCCATTAGTATCTTCCCGCCTTCAAAATTCAAAATAAATCAAAAAAAATAAAAAAAAAGTTAGTAATGGCGCACCTGCCCACGGTGCGCCATTACTATGTCGTATATATGGCTAGGCGCACCTCCTCCACTCCACCTCTCCTCCACTCCATCTCCTCCTCTCCTCTCCTCCACTCCATCTCCATCTCCTCCTCTCCTCCACTCCATCTTCCCTTCTCTCCTCCACCATACTATCCTCCTCCTCTCCGGCGACCTCCTCCTCCTCCTCTCCGGC
>NC_041390.1:154483148-154585157 GCF_002162155.2 Triticum dicoccoides
CTCTCCGGTGAGCTCCTCCTCCCTCCTCTCCTCCCATTCCCTCATGGTTTCTCCTTCCTCCTCTCCGATGCTTCGGTGAACTCCTCTCCGGCGACCTCCTCCTCCTCTCCGGCAATGTAGGCGAGCGCCTCTCCGGTGACCTCCTCCTCCTCCTCTCCGGCGAACTCCTCTCCGGCAAAAGAACACGGCAAAAGAACGTACAAGATCCAAAAACAGGAACAAAATTTGAAATAATATCGTGCCAAAAAACGAGCAAAAAAAACTAGCAAAAAATGGGCAAAAAATCACGATATCGATCCAAATTCAAAATTCAAAAATAGCAAAGGCGCACGATGGGGGTTAGACGGTGCGCCACTACTATTTTCCCGCCTTCAAAATTCAGAAATACTAATGGCGCACCGTGGCCTATACTAATGGCGCACCAGTGGCCTATACTAATGGCACACCAGTGGTGCGCCATTAGTAAAAATTACTAGTGGCGTGCTAGTAATGGTGCACCAGTGATGCGCCATTAGTAGGCAAAACTGGTGCACCATTAGTAGGCCTTTTCCTAGTAGTGCGCGGTACCCCCGGAACAATTCCAGACTCCAATACCCTTCGTCCAATATATCGATCTTCACCTCCGGACCATTCCGGAACTCCTCGTCACATCCGGGATCTCATCCGGGACTCTGAACAACCTTGAGTAACCACATACTATTTCCCATAACAACTCTAGCGTCACCGAACCTTAAGTGTGTAGACCCTACGGGTTCGGGAACCATGCAGACACGACCGAGACATCCCTCCGGCCAATAACCAATAGCGGGATCTGGATACCCATATTGGCTCCCACATGTTCCACGATGATCTCGTCAGATGAACCACGATGTCGAGGATTCAATCAATCCCATATACAATTCCCTTTGTCGGTCGGTATGTTACTTGCCTGAGATTCGATCGTCGGTATCCCAATACCTTGTTCAATCTTGTTATCGGCAAGTCACTTTACTCACTCCGTAACGCATGATCCCATGGCTAACTCCTTAGTCACATTGAGCTCATTATGATGATGCATTACCGAGTGGGCCCAGAGATACCTCTCCGTCATACGAAGTGAAAAATCCCAGTCTCGATTCGTGCCAACCCAACAAACACTTTCAGAGATACCTGTAGTGCACCTTTATAGCCACCCAGTTATGTTGTGATGTTTGGTACACCCAAAGTATTCCTACGGTATCCCAGAGTTGCACAATCTCATGGTCTAGGAAACGATACTTGACATTAGAAAAGCTTTAGCAGACGAACTACACGATCTTGTGCTACGCTTAAGATTGGGTCTTGTCCATCACCTCATTCTCCTAATGATGTGATCCGTTATCAATGACATCCAATGTCCATGGTCAGGACACCATGACCATCTATTGATCAACGAGCTAGTCAACTAGAAGCTTACTAGGGACATGTTATGGTCTATGTATTCACACATGTATTACGGTTTCCAGTTAATACAGTTATAGCATGAACAATAGACAATTATCATGAACAAGGAAATACAATAATAACCATTTTATTATTGCCTCTAGGGCATATTTCCAACAGTCACCCACTTGCACTAGAGTCAATAATCTAGTTCACATCACTATGCGATTGTAATGAATCCAACACCCATGGGGTTTGTTCATATCTCGCTTGCGAAAGAGGTTTATTAGTCAATGAGTCTGAACCTTTCAGATCCATGTGTGCTTTACAAATCTCTATGTCATCTTGTAGATGCAACTACCACGTACTACTGGGAGCTATTCCAAATAACTGCTCTACTATAGGAATCCGGTTTACTACTTAGAGTCATCCGGATTAGCGTGAAAGTTTGCATCGACGCAACCCTTTACGACGAACTCTTTTACCACCTCCATAATCGAGAAAATTCCTTAGTCCACTAGTTACTAAGGATAAGTTCGACCGCTGTCATGTGATCCATTCCTGGATCACTTTTGTACCCCTTGACTGACTCATGCCAAGGCACACTTCAGGTGCGGTACACAGCATAGCATACTGTAGAGCCTACATCTAAAACATAGGGGACGACCTTCGTCCTTTCTCTCTCTTATGTCGTGGTCAGGTCTTCAGTCTTACTCAATACTCACACCTTGTAACACCGCCAAGAACTCCTTCTTTGCTGATCTATTTTGAACTCCTTCAAAATCTTGTCACTTTATGTATTCATTTGAAAGTACTATTAAGCGGTTTTGATCTATCCTTATAGATCTTGATGCTCAATGTTCATGTAGCTTAATCCAGGTTTTCCATTGAAAAACACTTTTCAAATAACCCTGTATACTTTACAGAAATTCTACATCATTTCTGATCAACAATATGTTAACAACATATACTCATCAAAAATTCTATAGTGCTCCCACTCACTTCTTTGGAAATACAAGTTTCTCATAAACTTTGTATAAACCAAAAATCTTTGATCATCTCATCAAAGTATACATTCCAACTCTGAGATGCTTACTCCAGTCCTTAGAAGGATTGTTGGAGCTTTGCATACTTGTTAGCATCTTTTAGGATTGACAAAACCTTTTGGTTGTATCACATACAACCTTTCCTCAAGAAAATCCTCGAGGAAACAATGTTTTGACATCCTATCTGCAAGATTTCATAAATAATGCAGTAACTGCTAACATAATTCCAACAGACTCTTAGCATCGCTACGAGTGAGAAAGTCTCATCGTAGTCAACTCCTTGAACTTGTCGGAAAACATCTTAACGACAAGTCGAGCTTTCTTAATGGTGACACTTACCATCATTGTCTGTCTTCCTTTTAAAATCCATCTACACCCAACAGCCTTACGACCATCAAGTAGTTCTTCCAAATTCTATACTTTGTTTTTATACATGGACCCTCTCCCGGATTTTATGGCCTCGAGCCATTCTTTAGAATCCGGGCCCACCATCGCTTCTCCATAGCTCGTAGGTTCATTGTTGTCTAGCAACATGACTTCCAAGACAGGATTACGTACCACTCTGAAGTAGTACGCATCCTTGTCGACCTATGAAGTTTGGTAGTGAGTTGATCTGAAGTTTCATGATCACAATCATAAGCATCCACTTCAATTGGTGTAGGTGCCACATGAACAACTTCCGGTGCCCTGCTACACACTAGTTGAAGTGGCGGTTCAATAACCTCATCTAGTCTCCATCATCCTCCCACTCAATTCTTTCGAGAGAAACTTTTCCTCGAGAAAGGGCCCATTTCTAGAAACAATCACTTTTGCTTCCGGATCTGAAAATAGGAGGTATACCCAACTGTTTTGGGTATTCTATGAAGATGCATTTATCCGCTTTGGGTTCGAGCTTATCAGCGTGAAACTTTTTCACATAAGCGTCGCAGCCCCAAACTTTTAAGAAACGACAGCTTAGGTCTTTCTAAACCATAGTTCATACAGTGTCATCTCAACGGAATTGCGTGGTGCCCTATTTAAAGTGAATGCGTTTGTCTCTAATGCCTAACCCATAAATGATAGTGGCAATTCGATAAGAGACATCATGGTATGCACCATATCCAATAGGGTGCAGTTATGATGTTCGGACACACCATCACACTATGGTTTTCCAGGCGGTATTAGTTGTGAAACAATTTCCACAATGTCTTAATTGTGTGCCAAACTCGTAACTCATACATTCATCTCTATGATCATATCATAGACATTTTATCATCTTGTCACGACGATCTTCAACTTCACTCTGAAATCACTTAAACCCTTCAATAATTCAGACTTGTGTTTCATCAAGTAAATATACTCAGCATCTACCCAAATCATCTGTGAAGTAAGAACATAATGATATACACTTCGTGCCTCAGCACTCATTGGACTACACACATCAAAATGTGTTACTTCCAACAAGTTGCTTTCTTGTTCTATCTTACTGAAAACGAGGCCTTTCAGTCATCTTGCCCATGTGGTATGATTTGCATGTCTCAAGTGAGTCCAAACGATCCATCTGTATGGAATTTCTTCATGCATATCTACCAATAGACATCGTTCACATGTCTCAATCTTTTCAAAAACGAGTGAGTCCAAAGATCCATCAACATGGAGCTTCTTCATGCGTTTTATACCAACATGACTCAAATGGCAGTGCCACAAGTATGTGGTACTATCATTACTATCTTATATCTTTCGGCATGAACATGTGTATCACTACGATCGAGATTCAATAAACCATTCATTTTAGGTGCAAGACCATTGAAGGTATTATTCAAATAAACAGAGTTACCATTATTCTCCTTAAATGAATAACCGTATTTCAATAAACATAATCCAATCATGTCTATGCTCAACGCAAACACCAAATAACAATTATTTAGGTTGAACACCAATCCCGATGGTAGAGGGAGCATGCGATGTTTGATCACATCAACCTTGGAAACACTTCCAACACATGTCATCATCTCACCTTGAGCTAGTCTCTGCAGCCTTTTATTTCGAGTTACTAACACTTAGCAACCGAGCCGGTATTTTTTTACCCTGGTGCTACTAGGAGTACAAGTAAAGTACACAATAATATAACTTATATTCAAAATACCTCTGTCGACCTTGCCAGCCTTCTCATCTACCAAGTATCTAGGGTAGTTCTGCTTCAGCGACTGTTCCCCTCATTACAGAAGCACTTAGTCTCGGGTTTGGGTTCAACCTTGGGTTTCTTCACTAGAGCAGCAACTGATTTGCCGTTTCATGAAGTATCCCTTCTTTCCCTTGCCCTTCTTGAAACTAGTGGTTTAACCATCAACAATTGATGCTCCTATTTGATTTCTACTTTCGCGGTGTCAAACATCGCGAGTTGCTCAAGGATCATCATGTCTATCCCTCGTATGTTATAGTTCATCACGAAGCTCTAATAGCTTGGTGGCAGTGACTATGGAGAACCATCACTATCTCATCTGGAAGATTAACTCCCACTCGATTCAAGCGATTGTAGTACTCATACAATCTGAGCACATGCTCAACGATTGAGCTTTTCTCCCTTAGTTTGCAGGATTAAGAAACTTGTCAGAGGTCTCATACCTCTTGACGTGGGCACTAGTCTAAAATCCCAATTTCACTCTTTGGAACATATCATATGTTCTATGACATTTCAAAAACGTCTTTGGCGCCTCAATTCTAAACCGTTAGCATTACGCACTAAACTATCACGTAGTCATCAAAAACCTGTATGTCAGATGTTCACAACATCCACAGACGACGCTCGAGGTTCAGCACACCGAGCGGTGCATTAAGGACATAACCCTTCTGTGCAGCAATGAGGACAATCCTCAGTTCACGGACCCAGTCCGCATAATTGCTACTATCAACTCTCAACTAAATTTTCTCTAGGAACATATCTAAAACAGTAGAACTAAAGCGTAAGCTATGACATAATTTGCAAAGACCTTTTGACTATGTTCATGATAATTAAGTTCATCTGATTATTTAATGAACTCCCACTTAGATAGACATCCCTCTAGTCATCTAAGGGATACATGATCTGAATAGACTAGACCGTGTTCGATCATCACGTGAGACGGACTAGTCATCAACAGTGAACATCTTCATGTTGATCGTATCTACTATACGACTCATGTTCGACCTTTCGGTCTCTTATGTTCCGAGGCCATGTCTGTACATGCTAGGATCGTCAAGTCAACCTAAGTGTTTCGCATGTGTAAATCTGGCTTACACCCGTTGTATGCGAATGTTAGAATCTATCACACCCGATCATCACGTGGTGCTTCAAAACAACGAACCTTCGCAACGGTGCACAGTTAGGGGGAACACTTTCTTGAAATTTTAGTGAGGGGTCATCTTATTTATGCTACCGTCGATCTAAGAAAATAAGATGTAAACATGACAAACATCACATGCAAATCATAAAGTGACATGATATGGCCAATATCATCTTGCGCCTTTGATCTCCATCTTCGAGGTGTGGCATGAACACCATCGTCACCGGCATGACACCATGATCTCCATCATCGTTCTTCATGAAGTTGCCTCGCCAACTATTACTTATACTACTATGGCTAACGGTTAGCAATAAAGTAAAGTAATTACATGGCGTTTTCATTGACACGCAGGGTATAAATAAATTAAGACAACTCCTATGGCTCCTGCCGGTTGTCATACTCATCGACATGCAAGTCGTGATTCCTATTACAAGAACATGATCAATCTCATACATCACATATATCATTCATCACATCCTTTTGGCCATATCACATCACATAGCAAACCCTACAGAAACAAGTTAGAAGTCCTCTAATTGTTGTTGCATGTTTTACGTGGCTACTATGGGTTTCTAGCAAGAACGTTTCTTACCTACGAAAAAACCACAACGGTGATATGCCAATTGCTATTTACCCTTCATAAGGACCCTTTTCATCGAATCCGATCCGACTAAAGTGGGAGAGACAGACACCCGCCAGCCACCTTATGCATCAAGTGCACGCCAGTCGGTGGAACCAGTCTCACGTAAGCGTACGTGTAAGGTTGGTCCAGGCCGCTGCATCCCACAATGCCGCCGGATCAAGATAAGACTAGCAACGGTAAGCAAATTGAACAAATCATCGCCCCAACTGCTTTGTGTTCTACTTGTGCATAGAATCTACACATAGACCTAGCTCATGATGCCACTGTTGGGGAATGTAGCAATAATTCAAAAAATTTCCTACGTGTCACCAAGATCAATCTAGGAGATACTAGCAACGAGAGAGAGGGAGTGCATCTTCATACCCTTGAAGATCGCTAAGCGGAAGCGTTACAAGAACGCGGTTGATGGAGTCGTACTCGCGGCGATTCAAATCACGGAAGATCCGATCTAGCGCCGAACGGACGGCGCCTCCGTGTTCAACACATGTACAGCCTGGGGACGTCCCCTCATTCTTGATCCAGCAAGAGGAGAGGAGAAGTTGAGGGAGAATTCCGGCAGCACGACGGCATGGTGGTGGAGTTTGTGGTATTCCTGCAGGGCTTCGCCAAGCTCTACGGAAGAGAAGGAAGAGTTGGAGGAGGGAGGGGCTGCGCCAGGGAAGGGGTCTAGATTTCTGGCAGCCCTCCCACCCCCACTATTTATAGGAGAAGGGGAGAGGGGCCCGACCCCTTCAGATCCCATCTAGGGGAGGGGTGGCGGCTAGGGAGGGAACCCTAGATGGGTTTTGGGCGCCCCCACCCCTAGGAGACTTGCCCCCCAAGCCAGGAGGGGAGGCTGCCCTAGGGGAGGCACCCCTACCTCTCCTGGTTACGTGAGATTGGGTGGGAGGGGCGCACAGCCCCTTAGTGGGCTGGTGTGCCCCTTCCCCTTCGCCCGTAAGGCCCCCCAACACTTGTCGGGGCCTCCGAAACCACTTTCGGACACGCTGGTCATCACCCGGTACCCCCAGAACAATTTCGGACTCCAATACCCTTCGTCCAATATATCGATCTTTACCTCCGGACCATTCCGGAACTCCTCGTCATGTCCGGGATCTCATACGGGACTCTGAACAACCTTGAGTAACCACATACTATTTCCCATAACAACTCTAGCGTCACCGAACCTTAAGTGTGTAGAACCTACGGGTTCGGGAACCATGCAGACATGACCGAGACATCCCTCCGGCCAATAACCAATAGCAGGATCTGGATACGCATATTGGCTCCCACATGTTCCACGATGATCTCATTGGATGAACCACGATGTCGAGGATTCAATCAATCCCGTATACAATTCCCTTTGTCAATAGGTACGTTACTTGCCTGAGATTCGATCGTCGGTATCCCAATACCTTGTTCAATCTCGTTACCGGCAAGTCAATTTACTCATTCCATAACTCATGATACCGTGCCTAACTCCTTAGTCACATTGAGCTCATTATGATGATGCATTACCGAGTGGGCCCAGAGATACCTCTCCGTTATACGGAGTGACAAATCCCAGTCTCGATTTGTGCCAACCCAACAGACACTTTCAGAGATACCTGTAGTGCACCTTTATAGCCATCCAGTTACGTTGTGACGTTTGGTACACCCAAAGTATTCCTACGGTATCCCGGAGTTGCACAATCTCATTGTCTAAGGAAACGATACTTGACATTAGAAAAGCTTTAGCAAACGAACTACACGATCTTGTGCTACGCTTAAGATTGGGTCTTGTCCATCACATCATTCTCCTAATGATGTGATCCCGTTATCAATGACATCCAATGTCCATGGTCAGGAAACCATGACCATCTATTGATCAACGAGCTAGTCAACTAGAAGCTTACTAGGGACATGTTATGGTCTATGTATTCACACATGTATTACGGTTTCCGGTTAATACAATTATAGCGTGAACAATAGACAATTATCATGAACAAGGAAATACAATAATAACCATTTTATTATTGCCTCTAGGGCATATTTCCAACATGTCTTCCACCGTAATTATAATTGTTTCATCACATGCATGCGGGTTAGCTAGTTTCCCTTTACTAATTAACTTTCTTGTGTTTCGAAGGTCCTGTGAACATTCCACCACCTATACTTGAAATTTTATTCACGAGCATGAGGACGAGCAGGACCCATATACTCAGTGGCGCCTGGTAACTTATTCTGATGGATCACCTCTTCTTGTCTGTATACGGGACATTGCTGATGTTACTAAGGAAGCAGGTGTTGTCTCGTATGGTCACACTCTCTAGACCTATTCCAACATCCGTTGTAGGGTATTCGGGATGGATACTGGTGTACTAGCACCAACACCTTCTCCATGGTTCGGTATTGAAAGTCTTGGAGGAAACTCGCTCTTCCTTGGACAAAACTATCCAATGATGGTGGAAGGCGATCCAGCAGCTGTTGACACAACGTTACTACCATTTATGAGAAGCAACTGTATCTATACCTTGGACATTACTATGCTTCCCTACCATCCCAATATGGGTATTGAAATAGGCCGCTTCAGCCTGGATGATCAGTCATGCATTGGTCTCGAGATTGACAGTAGCTGGCCCTTCCCAGAGAATCACTTCTGGTTCAAAGCAAGCATTTCCAATGCCAACGAGTGGTTGAGCTGAAGTTCATCTCATTGCTTTGTTATTTGTTGTGTGAGAAAAACTTCACTAGAATGTTTTGTTGGAAATGATCTATAATCCAACGTGTATCCTCGTTGTCGTTGTGGGTTGATGACTTGTTATATGTAATCAATGGTACATTTGCATATGCGTCCATGAACTCACGCTTGCTAGTGGTGTCCATATGAACAGTGCTAGTGATTTGAGTTGCAAAAATTAGATAGTGATAGTGATTTATAGCTGCATATTTTGAAAATCACAGTGTTACAAGGTTGACAAATGGCAATGTTACTAGATAAACAAATGTCAAACTTTCCAGTTTGAGAAATGGCAATGTACCCAAAATGACAGATATGCAAATCTTACCCAATTGTTTGTACGTGGTTACACACGGGTCATGCAAAGCAACCATTTGCGTTGAAGGGATGCAGAAATCCTACTCGGCACATTTTCCCTTGGCTTCTCGGGGAAGCTGTCGGTTTGCATACGGGTGTTCTAACTAAAACATTTGTGATGAGTGTTTTATATTTAAAAACTATTGACGTTTTTTTAAAAGAAAATTGTTTGATAAGTTTGTACATTAAGAGAGAAAAACGCAAGTTCTTTCAAACCATATCTTCATTTAGTCACACTGCGAATTTATATTCATATGATCGAGAATTCGAGATACAGTATTAAACCCCAAAAAAACTATTTTCGGCGGCGGCGGAGGCGGCGTGCCGCGCCGTCGTTGTCGTTGTCGTCCTCCGGGATGCCGTTGTTGAAGTATTCAAGGCAACACAAATTGTTCTTCACTTGTAAATCAAACATCATGTCGTCGCGCGATCGACGGACGGGGCGTGAGAGGACGGCAACTGGCACCGCTGAGAGGTAGCGGTCGACGGCAGTGTCCCATGCCGCTGAGGGGGGTGCACGGGCACGGGCACGGGCACGGCGGGTGCAGCAAAACGCACGGGGACCAGTGCTGCAGTGGGTGGAGGGGCGTGGACGGGCGCAGTGGATGTAGCCAAACGGACGGGGGCCGGCGGCACGGTTGGTGGAGGGGCGCGCACGGGCACCGGCGCTGGCATGTACACGAGCTTGCGCGGGTCCGCGGAGACCTCGTTGCCGCCCGCGGCTTCCAGCTCAGCGATAGTGCTCGGCGACCAGCCCGTCAATGCTACGGGGATGGTAGCTGGCGCGGGCGCGTGGATGGGAGCTGGAACAGGAACGGGGGCAGCAACCCCCGCGGCCAGCTCGTTCTGGGCCATGTCCATGAGGCCCATTCCTCCTTATTTTCTATCTCCTCCGGCTCGGAGTTGACTTCACCAAACTTGAAGACTAGTGGCAGACGTTAAATAGGGCACCATCAAAATCCTTTGAGACGACACATTATGAACTGTGGTTTGGAAAGAAACCAAAGTTGTCATTTCTTAAAGTTTGGGGCTGTGATGCTTATGTGAAAAAGCTTCAACCTGATAATCTCGAACCCAAATCGGAGAAATGTGTCTTCATAGGATACCCAAAGGAAACTATTGGGTACACCTTCTATCACAGATCTGAAGGCAAGACTTTTGTTGCTACATTTGGATCCTTTCTAGAGGAGTTTCTCTCAAAAGAAGTGAGTGGGAGGAAAGTAGAACTTGATGAGGTAACTGTACCTGCTCCCTTATTGGAAAGTAGTTCATCATAGAAACCGGTTCCTGTGAAACCTACACCAATTAGTGAGGAAGTTAATGATGATGATCATGAAACTTAAGATCAAGTTGTTACTGAACCTCATAGATCAACCAGAGTAAGACCCACACCAGAGTGGTACGGTAATTCTGTTCTAGAGGTTATGTTACTAGACCATGACGAACCTACGAACTATGAAGAAGCGATGGTGAGCCCAGATTCCACAAAATGACTTGAGGCCATGAAATCTGAGATGGGATCCATGTATGAGAACAAAGTGTGGACTTTGGTTGACTTTCCCGATGATCAGCAAACCATTGAGAATAAATGGATCTTCAAGAAGACTGACGCTGACGGTAATGTTACTGTCTATAAAGCTCGACTTGTTGCAAAAGGTTTTCGACAAGTTCAAGGGATTGACTATGATGAGACTTTCTCACCCGTAGCGATGCTTAAGTCTGTCCGAATCATGTTAGCAATTGCCGCATTTTATGATTATGAAATTTGGCAAATGGAAGTCAAAACTGCATTCCTGAATGGATTTCTGGAAGAAGAGTTGTATATGATGCAACCGGAAGGTTTTATCAATCCAAAGGGAGGTAACAAAGTGTGCAAGCTCCAGCGATCCATTTATGGACTGGTGCAAGCCTCTCGGAGTTCGAATAAACGCTTTGATAGTGTAATCAAAGCATATGGTTCTATACATACTTCTGGAGAAGCCTGTATTTACAAGAAAGTGAGTGGGAGCTCTATAGCATTTATGATATTATATGTGGATGACATATTGCTGACTGGAAATGATATAGAATTTCTGGATAGCATAAAAGGATACTTGAATAAGAGTTTTTCAATGAAAGACCTCGGTGAAGCTGCTTATATATTGGGCATCAAGATCTATAGAAATAGATCAAGACGCTTAATTAGACTTTCACAAAGCACATACCTTGACAAAGTTTTGAAGAAGTTCAAAATGGATGAAGCAAAGAAAGGGTTCTTGCCTGTGTTACAAGGTGTGAAGTTGAGTAAGACTCAATGCACGACCACTACAGAAGATAGAGAGAAGATGAAAGATGTTCCCTCTGCTTCGGCCATAGGCTCTATCATGTATGCAATGCTGTGTACCAGACCTGATGTGTGCCTTGCTATAAGTCTAGCAGGGTGGTACCAAAGTAATCCAGGAGTGGATCAGTGGACAGCGGTCAAGAACATCCTGAAATACCTAAAAATGACTAAGGATATGTTTCTCGTTTATGGAGGTGACAAAGAGCTAGTCGTAAATGGTTATGTCGACGCAAGCTTTGACACTGATCCGGACGATTCTAAATCGCAAACCGGGTACGTGTTTATATTGAACGGTGGAGCTGTCAGTTGGTGCAGTTCTAAACAAAGCGTTGTGGCGGGATCTGCGTGTGAAGCGGGGTACATAGCTGCTTCAGAAGCAGCAAATGAAGGAGTCTGGATGAAGGAGTTCATATCCGATCTAGGTGTCATACCTAGTGCATGGGGTCCAATGAAAATCTTTTGTGACAATACTAGTGCAATTGCCTTGGCAAAGGAATCTAGTTCACAAGAGAACCAAGCACATCAAGAGACGCTTCAACTCCATCCGAGATCAAGTCCAGGTGGGAGACATAGAAATTTGCAAGATACATACGGATCTGAATGTTGCAGAGCCGTTGACTAAGCATCCTCCACGAGAAAAACATGATCAACACCAAGGCTCCACGGGTGTTAGAATCATTACTGTGTAATCTAGATTATTGACTCTAGTGCAAGTGGGAGACTGAAGGAAATATGCCCTAGAGGCAATAATAAAGTTATTATTTATTTCCTTATATCATGATAAATGTTTGTTATTCATGCTAGAATTGTATTAACCGGAAACATAATACTTGTGTGAATACATAGACAAACAGAGTGTCACTAGTATGCCTCTACTTGACTAGCTCATTAATCAAAGATGGTTATGTTTCCTAGCCATAGACATGAGTTGTCATTTGATTAACGGGATCACATCATTAGGAGAATGATGTGATTGACTTGACCCATTCCGTTAGCTTAACACTTGATCGTTTAGTATTCTGCTATTGCTTTCTTCATGACTTATACATGTTCCTATGACTATGAGATTATGCAACTCCCGTTTACCAGAGGAACACTTTGTGTGCTACCAAACATCACAAGTAACTGGGTGATTATAAAGGTGCTCTACATGTGTCTCCGAAGGTACTTGTTAGGTTGGCATATTTCGAGATTAGGATTTGTCACTCCGATTGTCGTAGAGGTATCTCTGGGCCCACTCGGTAATGCACATCACTATAAGCCTTGCAAGCATTGCAACTAATGAGTTAGTTGTGGGATGATGTATTACGGAATGAGTAAAGAGACTTGCCATTAACGAGATTGAACTAGGTATTGAGATACCGACGATCGAATCTCGGGCAAGTAACATACCGATGACAAAGGGAACAATGTATGTTGTTATGCGGTTTGACCGATAAAGATCCTCGTAGAATATGTGGGAGCCAATATGAGCATCCAGGTTCCGCTATTGGTTATTGACTGGAGACGTGTCTTGGTCATGTCTACATAGTTCTCGAACCCGTAGGGTCCGCACGCTTAAAGTTTGATGATGGTTATATTAAGAGTTTATGTGTTTTGATGTACCGAAGGTAGTTAGGAGTGCCGGATGTGATCACGGACATGACGAGGAGTCTCGAAATGGTCGAGACATAAAGATTGATATATTGGAATGTTGTATTCAGACACCGGATAAGTTCCGGCGGTTATCTGATATAAACCGAAGAAACCGGGGGGGGGGGTACCGGAACCCCCCGGGGGGTTATTGTGCCTCATGGGCCCAAGTGGTGGAAGAGGAGAGGCGGAAGGAGGTGGCGCACGGCCCCCCTTGTCCCAATCCAAATTGGGAAAGGGAAGGGGGCGGCGGCTCCCCTTCTCCTTCCTTCTCTCCACCTCCTCCTTCCCCCTTCTCCTAGTTGGAATAGGAAAGGGGGCAGAACCTACTTGGAGTAGGATTGCCCCCCCCCCCTTGGCGCGCCTCCTCCCCTTGGCCGGCCCCCTCCTCCCCCCTTTATATACGGAGGAGGGGGCACACCATAGACACAACAATTGATCTCTTTGATCTCTTAGCCGTGTGCGGTGCCCCCTCCACTATAATCCACCTCAATAGTATCGTAGCGGTGCTTAGACGAAGCCCTGCGTCGGTAGAACATCATCATCGTCACCACACCATCGTGCTGACGAAACTCTCCCTCAAAGCTCGGCTGGATCGGAGTTCGAGGGACGTCTTCGAGTTGAACATGTGCAGAACTCGGAGGTGCCATGCGTTCGGTACTTGATCGGTCGGATCATGAAGACGTACGACTACATCAACCGCTTTGTGCTAACGCTTCCTCTTTCGGTCTATGAGGGTACGTGGACACACTCTCCCCTCTCGTTGCTATGCATCACCATGATCTTGCGTGTGCGTAGGAATTTTTTTGAAATTACTATGTTCCCCAACCCAAGCATGCACACAGTTATTATTCGCAAAGCATGTGTGATGTCAGACACTATCACATACGATGCCGGAAAACTAAATGTGTGTGATTGTCTACCTATCGTACACAGTTTATAATCTTGAACTATTTGTGATGTTCTAGGCATCGTAAATCTCCCGTGCCTGGAATCTGCCTAGAATCTGCCTGGAAAGCTCCCATGCCTAGAATCTGCCTAGTTTTAGGCAGAACCACAAAACTCCGACTGCGATGGCAATGTGAGCACAAACAAGTAGCAAGGATGAAGTGTTTGCGATATTCGAGATATCGGAAACAGTTATACAGGGACAATTGTATGCATCAAGGCTCCCTATCCCCGACGGTTTCTGGGTCGTGTGGAAAGGACCCCCCCCCCCTATCGCCCACACTTGGAGACGGTTCTATATGCCGTCACGGAAAGGGGTTAAAATTCGTTTGTTTAGGCCCGATGCGCACCATTCAGTTATTAAAGATCCAAGTTGAAAACCAATGCTACTTCATGGCTGTCATGGAAATGGTGGTTGTGGCTTGCCTGGGGCTGAAGAAGGCTCCAGGAAGAGGTGTAGAACGATCGTGGAAAGAATCACCGGAAAAGGTTCCCTCTCGGAGGGGCTGACAAGGGGCAAGTGTAAAATGGTCATTTCCATTATGTCAAACCATAGTCAAAATGATACCAAAAGTTCGGGCTCGAAGAGACGAAGGTGTGGGCGTTGGATTCACCTTAATCGGAGTCTCGAGCAAAACGTTGTAGCCCGACGAAGTTCAAGGACCAATCTGTAAAATAACTTCTACAAATAGGCCCCTGAGCTGAAAAACAGAAAGCGTAAAAGCTAAGAATACGCTTACTAACTGAGAAAATGTATTCTTGGCCGAAGGATGAGGAAAATACGCTTTCGGGCTAGAGGAAACGTACTCAGAGCCGAAGAGCCCGAGAATACGCTTTTAGTAAAGCAAAAACGCACTCTGGAGTTTCCGCTTCCACTTAAATGACGTGGCAAGGGGGGCAAGGTGTTGTGTGGCCGACGGGTGGGGGCCACTCCGTCCATGACCAGCTGGCAGGGCAACGGCGTCGTCGTCGTCTCCAAGCTCCAGCGCCCGACGGGGCAGAGCAAGAGCGCGACTGCGGCGGGGCTCACCGGCGCTGTAGGCAACCTCCCGTGGCGCTCTGCCTACGGATGGACTCAGGATGGAGAGCTGTATACGAAGGGATAAGTCACGCCCGCCGACGAGGGATGAGGCAGCAGCAGCACTGACGCCTGCGGAGGAGGTCGTCGGCCGGACTTGAAGACGAGGCTATGAAGGTTCCGGCGACGAATGGAGATGTGGGGAGGAGCTAAGGGGTCCGGGCGGTCCTCAGGTGAGGTCAGGAGGGAGGGAGAGGGCTCGGTTGTCCCAAATTTTGGAGGAGGCCAGAGACAGCCATGGTGGAAATGGAGGGCAACGGAAGCTCCTCGAGCTCGAGGAAGTAGCTAGGAGGGATTTTGGGAGGTGGTGAGGATGAGTGGTGAGCCCAGACGAGGCCAGGGTGGGCATACATAGCCGTGCGAGGACATGGCCGAGCTGGCATCGCCGCGGACGCGTGGCCGGTGCTGCGGACGCGTGTGCTCGTGCATGGGCTCGAAGGTACAAGACGGGGGGAAACATGGGAGAGTCTCACGGGGCGGAGGCTGCCAAGGAAGCACGGGGAGGAAGCGGCCGAGGCACGGACAAAGCCGGTCGGCTACAGCTCGCCCGTGGACGCCCACTGTTTGATGATGGCGACGGCTCACCAGGGAAGAAGACGGAGGGGGAAATGGCTCCACGAGAACATCGACCACGCGTGCTAGCTGTTAGACACGCTAACGCGCGCGAAGACGACAAGAGGAGGAGGGGCTCGAAGCAAACGACGCTTAAGTCGCGTCCATGGCGTGCCAGGGCGGTGGTCACCGCGTGAGCTGGCGCAAGAGGTTGCACCCGGGTCAGCCGACCATGTCTGCATGATAGGTCACAGCAAGGAGAAAGCCAAGAGGGAAAGAAATGAGCACAGGGGCTTAATTGTTGAATATGGCTTGCAGTGTTTCAGTCGCACAACAAGGTGTTTGTTTTTTGCTGTGACTCACATGCTTGGCATTCACGACTGAGCTTTGACTGGGGTTTATGACTCAATAAGGTGACTAAGATGGCATGGTTTAAGCTCAAGAGGAGTAGTTTAGGTAGCACTTGCTGTAGAAAGTGCCATACTGACCAGATTTGGGAAATAAGAAGGAGCACTCACATGAAGAAGCCACTTGAGCTGAAAATGAATCATGGCAAGATGCTTTGTGAATATGAGAGTGCCATAAAAATTTCATGCCATTTGGCCAAGCCAAAATGGTACTTCCTTCATACAACACGTCTCTGGACAGAAACTTAGGAAAAATCCTGAGAGAAATTGGCTGGACAAATTGAACCCAAATTTTGTGGAGATAGGTTAAATGGGTAGGATAAGGCCTGGGAAAATTTTCAGCCATAATGGAGCAATATAAAATATACTTGCTTCACTAACTAAAAATTTGGACAGAAACAAAGATTTGATGCTCAGCTCACATGGATGCATTGCATGAGCTCAAATCTTGAGGAGGGCTTTGATTTGGCGCTATGAAGGACCATGCAAAATTTCAACTCAATTGGGTTAACCTAGATAGCACTTCCTTCACAACCAATTCCCTTAGACAAGAACTTTGAAAACTTGCTCAGGAATATTTTCTAGGCAAATTAAGTTGCATTTTGGCATGAGGCAATTATTTGGACATGAAAAGGTGTCCAAAATGTTTGGGTCAATTGGGCAAAGGTAAATGGCACTTGCTTCACAAACTGCCATTCAGGACATAATAGGAAAGGAATTGTTGGTGGAATATTTTTGAACATGGCAATGAAAAGTTTTGCCATATTTGAGGAAGATATGACCCAAAAAAATTATGAGAATTATTTGGGAATTTTAGAAGCGGTGGAAATATAGGTTTCTTCACAACCTAGGGTAAAAGGATTATTCCTTTAACAGAAAAAGGAATATTCCCTAGAAGAAGAATATTGGGTTTGGTCCAAGATGGAAAGGGCAAGGTTTTGGGAAGGGTTTGGGGAGGACAAGCCACTCTGGAAAGAAAGAAGAGGTCATCTTCTTCAGTTTCCAGACCACATAGCCACGGAAAAAGAAAATTCAAGCAAAACCCACAGAAAATCAAAAGAAAAAGAAAGGGTCAAAATCAGGCTGTGACAACTCTTCCCCCCTTAAAGAAATCTCGTCCTCGAGATTTGGTTCCTCAGAGAACAAGTATGAATATATCTGACCTTAAGGAAACCGTTTCCAACTCAGGTATCCTATTTCCTTCTTTAGTTATTGTTCCCCACTGAATTTCATATGACGAGACTGCCTGGCTCTAGGATGGTTTGCTTCACTGTATCCACATTCAGACAGATCTTACCTTGCTTGCTCATGCTTATACATGCTTCAATTATTTTCATATCTGCTGACTTAGCTGAGATTACCATGACTTGAATATATGTCCGTCTCACAAACCTGAGGGTAATTTCCAATGGTTGTGTCTGTACTGACAACCTTTCATGAATTGGTGATAAGATTTTCCTGATGAACACCCAAGCTCTGACTCCTTGCATTGGGTTTCTTCACTGAATGCAGGTCCTTTGGGTTCCAAACTGTGAGTTGAGGCATAACCGTTTCCTGACAAATTCTGACTCATCGCAGGAATTTCTGACTCATCCTGGCTGGTTCCACTGTCTTGAGTCTCAGATTTATACCAAATATTTTACTGTTGCTTGTCGTGTTTAGAATAAGGGGTGTGACCTTATATGATAATATCCTCATCCTTGACTAATGGTGGCTCTGGCGGAAAAATTTCTTCCAGATAGGCTATCCTTCGGTGATTCACATAAGTGAGGGCACATGCTTCGAGACGGTTATTCCTCATACTGATCATTCATTATGTCGGTATATCCATGGGGATAGTAGGATGTATGATGTTTTAACATAATCACTGGAATCAAACTGTTGAATTGACCTTCGGTCTGACTTCACAACCCAGATATTCGATACTGACAAACTTGAGCATATGCGGTTAACCGAGCGGGTTGTCTGGATATGGGTTCCTTACCAAAATTTAGTAGACCCCTTGGGTGAATATTCATGATGATCGATGCTGACTCAGACTATCCGGGGTCCCGGCACCATATGGTTCATGCAACCATTTTCATACCTACACCACTGGTCTGGCTCCTTCATAATTGTTTTCTTGGTCTAGATCCTTGGTTGAAAGAGCTTTATCATATTGCTTCTTCGTGTGACCATGGATACTGTCGGGTGTAACATTTTGACAGGTGTACCTTTATTCTCATCTCCTGACATGGTAATATTGTTTCGATGGCAAGTTCATCACCTCTCAAGTTCTGGCCGTAGGGAAATGATAATCTAAACCCTTGCAAGAAATCGACAAATAAATCAGTTACCACCAGAATGGTCTTTACAACTCAGATCCGGGACATCACTGAAATAGCTCAACCATAGCTCAAGACGGCCAAAAAGCAGCTCAGAGCATGAGACCGTGTTGATAAGAAGAAAGTGGCAGTTCCCCCAGACAACCGAAAAGCAGCTCAGAGCAAAGGGCCATTGTCACAAAAAGAAACTGAACAGTTGTACGAGACGACTGGGAAGCAGCTCAGAACTTGCGACAGTTGTTGAATAGAGAAATATAAAGTCGGCATCCACCCCGTATGGCCAAAAACAGCTCAGATCACAGGCGTGGTGCCGACACTAGAGAAAAATAGACAAGGGCTCATCAGGATCATATTCCCGGTTCACCGATACTTATACAGAGCTCAGTGTTGTTGTTAATCTTAATAGTCCTTTGTCACACTAAGGTGTATATCTGACTTCCTTAACATATATCTGAGAATCTGATTCCCGAGGCAGACTTGTGTTCTGACTGATTCTTGCTTCTGACCAACTGTTGCGGATCTGATTCTGCCATCTGTTGTCAATTCACAATGTACTATCTTGCACTAGTGCCATACTAAGGACGATTGGATGACTTATGCTGGAAACCATTGAGAGTATCTTGCTGAGGAAGACTGGGTATCGTGCTGCAGAAGCTTCTCATTGTGATATGCAGACTGATTACCACATATGCATACCATCTTAATATCTCTGCTCTTGATTACTTGCATGAAACAGGGTTTGCTGGACTATCCTCCTTTCTGAGTATTGAGTACATGGGACATTCTTGCTTTCTTCCAGGTATATCATGTTTCATAATCATCCTCAAAGAAGAATCAAACCTTATATCTGAACCATTCCTTTTACTGAGTTTATACTGTTGGTCTGGCACAAAGCTGATCTTCTTCCTGATTTGATCATTTCTGTCATGAAGAGTGCACCCTGAGGCAAACTTGATAATCCGTACTGTTGTAAAGAGTGCACGCTAATACAAACATGATACTGACTGTCCATCCAGGATTCCTTTGGCATTCAGACGAGATATTCCAAATTTCATTGCTGATAACTTTATTCCATTTATCTGAGCTTCCAAGTATGTGAATTCCTTACTGATTCTTCAGGTCTGGTGTTGGTTGGCGAGCAACTTTAATAAGGGGAAAATAATTCCACACCGAAGGCCGAAAGAAAGAAGCAAAATAAATTACTAAAATGAAAGCACACAAGCATACAAATAATATAAATAATCAAGCAACATCACATATTACTGCTACTTACACAATAATATGCATCCACACCTAAGCACACAAATCTCGCAGAAACTCCGGTATTGCGGTCTATTATGCGGTGACGGTGTGCATGAAAGTGAATCTGCGTGTGGAAGGAGTTGGTGTAACCAAGGCTACACCAAGCGCTGGCTGAACTCCGGTTGCAACTGGAGGAATAAATAGGGGGCGGACTTGGCGATCATGTAGCAAGACACGAAGGGGAACCGTACACGTCCAAAGAATTGGATGACTAGGTAAGGTAGCAGTGGTAGACTAGGCTTGCTGGCATTGCCCTTTTTCTGATAACAAAGATCAGCAAGGGTTGCCAAAATGGCGAGATGGAAGGCACGATTCGGGATAGAAGCATGGCTATCACCAAAATAATATTGGTGGGTGACGGGAAGATATCGACGCGATATCTGAGCATAACTCATGCAAATGGTGTCTGAAACACTTGGCACCAGGGCATCACTCTGCTGGGACAGAGATGACGCCAAACACCGAAGAGCATGTATGCAAAGAAGGATGGTGCAGGTAGTGGATCGAAACTGATACCACCTACACTCACAAGATCAACTATTAGCGACTAGATATTAATCTATATGCATGCTATGCAACAAACAAATGCAGCAATCAAGTGCAACAAATCAACCAGACTCTATACTACCGCATTCTAACGTTCACGCGGGCTAGGGTGTCCAACAGCCAGACCTGCTTTGATACCAAGCCTGTGGCATCCCGGCTCAGAGAAACCGGAATGCCCCGTATTCTAGCCCAGAGATCGAGGAGAAGTCTTCTGGAATACGGCACTGCTTAGCATAGAACAAATTAGCTCTTTATTACAATCTATATGGGTACAAGGGGTTTACATCGGCGCGGCGAAACTACGTGTGCAACGGTTGCTCCATGCAAGCAGCAGAACAACACGAAGCAACGGAATGACTACTATCAGCGGAACAACAATGACGGTGCTGAACTCCACTCTGCAGAGACTCTGGCTGGAACGCTTATCCTAGCTCACAAACAAGGAATCCACGGCAAACAAGTAATCAAATCCGGCATGACCTGCAAACTGGCATGACACGCTAGGTCAGTACATTGAATGTACTTGCAAGCTCACAGCAACCAAGAGCAATCAAGATAGACAACAACATTTCAATTACATGTTAACAAGGATTAACATGATGCTATCAGAACAACATATCATGAGCAAGATGATAAAGCTAGAATAATATGAGCATGGCATGAACATATGAACATGATAATACTAGCATGCAACAGGATGAATCTATCATGCACCAACTTACTCTGCTCGAGTTACCTCGTAACCATCACATGCATCACTTACCATCACGGATATCACACGATCATCCCAGGATCCAATCAAGCTTGGTATTACAATACCGTAGTAATCATTATACGACCACAAGGAGCTTCACCTTTACCATTGACTCTCGCATAATACCACAAATATTCAACAACTTGGTATCCTCGATACCACGGTGATCCTTACTCAATCACAAACAATCTCTTTCTCATCACCGAACCAGGGTAGTTATTAAGCACATTATTATTATTACTGTTGACCCATAGTGTGACTGACTACGAACTGGGCCCCTATCTGCGGGCGCGGCTATCGATAGATTTAATACACAATCTGCAGAGGTTAGCACACTGTACCCACACAACAGAACCCATGGCCTCGCACTCCCATTCGGGTGGACCAACGGCGTTCCGACAAAACCGATCTACTGCCATGACATTCTCCCGGCCACTCAGACCAACTCCCATTTGGGCTAAGTCATGGGTGGCCCCGTGCCTACCAAAGGCATCAACAGCCACCGTCGTGGCAAAACAAAAATGGTCCCAAACAGGGACAAAAGCATGCAAAACAACTCGGGCACACAAGGCTTATGCCGTCCTACGAGGCCAAGGTAGCACCCGCGCATAACCTTCCCTCGTTGGAGGCACCGGCGAGAGGCATGCCAGTAGACCCAGTTAGGACCCCCCCCCTTAAGGCAAGTGTGGTTGCATGGGTCAGCTCGAATTGGTGGCACCATGACTCAGCCAACAGTTGTTCAAGTTCATTATTATCCCGTTAAACTTGAATGCAATATGCTGAGAAATGATAAAAATAACATGATGCAACTATAATGCATGAACATGATATCAACATAAGCATGGGGGTGCATCACAATCAACGAGCATAAGAACAACATTTAACCATTTATCCAGATGAGCATGGCATACTGACGAGCATGAAAATCACAACTAGAACACTACTCATAGCATAACATGACCACTAGCATCAACAATAAATACCATGCAATAACATAACGACAAAACTACCATGCAAGCATTTAACCAACTGGGTGCAAAAGAACATGCACAACCACGATACTCGGAACAAACGATAGTCGTGCACCGAATACCATCACCAACATGTACTATTACCCAGCATGGCCAATATTAAAGTAATACTAGTATGAAGAACATAATAACAGAGTGCAAGAAAACATGGCATGATGGTAACCATCGATCCATAAGCATAACCGAAATAACGACATCAGTAGTAAAACGAACAGACAATTATTAAAGATTCAAGTTGAAAACCAATGCTACTGCCTATCTATCATGCATATGGTGGTTGTGGCTTGCCCGCGGGGTGAAGAAGTCTCCGGGAAGAGGTGCAAAACTATCGCGGAAAGAATCACCAGAAAAGGTTCCCTCTCGGAGGGGGCTGATTAGGGGCAAGGGTAAAATGGTCATTTCCAATATGTCAAACCATAGTGAAAATGATACCAAAAGTTCGTGCTCGAAGAGACGAAGATGCGGGCATTAGATTAACCTTAATCGGAGTCTCGAGCAAAAAGTTATAGCCCGATGAAGTTTAGGGACCAATCTGTAAAATAACTTCTACAAATAGGCCCCTGGGCTGAAAAACAGAAAGCGTAAAAGCTGAGAATACGCTTACTAACAGAGAAAACGTGTTCTTGGTGGAAGGATGAGGAAAATACGCTTTCTGGCTAGAGGAAACGTACTCAGAGCCGAAGAGCCCCAGAATACACTTTTAGTAAAGCAAAAACGCACTCTGGAGTATCCGCTTCCACTAAAATGACGTGGCAAGGTGGGGCCAGGCATTGTGCGGCTGATGAGTGGGGGCGATGGGTCCACGGCCAACTAGCAGGGCGGCGGCGTCGTCGTCTCCAAGCTCCAGCGCCCGATGGGGCAGAGCAAGGGCGCGACTCCGGCGGGGCTCACCGGCGCTGTAGGCCACCTCCCGTGGCGCTCCTCCTATAGATGGACTCGGGATGGAGAGCCGCATCCAAAGGGTAGGTCACGGCCACCGACAAGAGACGAGGTAGTAGCAGCACTGACACCGTCGGAGGAGGTCGTCAGTCGGAGATGAAGACGAGGCTATGGAGGTTCTGGCGATGAATAGAGATGTGGCGGAGGAGCTACGGGGTCCGGGTGGTCCTCAGGTGAGGTCAGGACGGAGGGGGAGGGCTCGATTGTCACAAATTTTGGAGGAGGCCAGAGGCGGCCATGGCGACAATGCAGGGCAACGGAAGCTCCTCGAGCTCGGGGAAGTAGCTAGGTAGGGTTTTGGGGGGGTGGTGAGGATGAGTGTTAGCCCGGACGAGGCCGAGGTGGGCATAAATAGTCGTGCGAGGGCATGGCCGAGCTGGCGTCACCACGGACGTGTGGCCGGCGCCGCGGACACGTGTGCTTGTGCATGGGCTCGAAGGTAGACGACGGGGGGAAACAGGGGAGAGTCTCATGGGGCGGAGGCAGCCAAGGAAGCACGGGGAGGAAGCGGCCGAGGCGCGGACAAAGCCGGTTGGCTACAGTTCGCCCATGTACGCTCATTGTTCGATGACGGGGACGACTCACCGGGGAAGAAGCCGGAGGGGGAAATGTCTCCACGGGACCGACGACAACGCGTGCTAGCTGTTAGACACTGTTGGTGTCAAAACCGGCGGATCTCGGGTAGGGGGTCCCGAACTATGCGTCTATGGTCGATGGTAACAGGAGACAGGGGACACGATGTTTTACCCAGGTTCGGGCCCTCTCTATGGAGGTAATACCCTACTTCCTTCTTGATTGATCTTGATGAATATGAGTATTAAAAGAGTTGATCTACCACAAGAACGTAATGGCAAAACCCTAGAAGTCTAGCCTGTATGACTACGGTAATGAGTATGTCCCCTCCGGACTAAGTCCTCTGGTTTATATAGACACCGGGAGGATCTAGGGTTACACAAGGTCAGTTACAAAGAAGGGAATCTACATATTTCGTCGCCAAGCTTGCCTTCCACGCCAAGGTGAGTCCTATCCGAAAACGGATACAGTCTTCGTATCTTCACAGCCCATCAGTCCAGCCCATGGCCAACAAGCCGGACGCCCGAGGACCCCTTAGTTCAGGACTTCCTCAGTAGCCCCTGAACCTGGGTTCAATGACAAGGTATCCGACGCGTAGTTGTATCTTCGGCATTGCAAGGCGGGTTCCTCCTTCTGAACTCCAAACTAGTCTTCGGACGAATTGATCGTGTGTGGACCTGTAACACACAGCCGTAGAGAGTATAGCCTTTCATGAATCCGATCTGCTGACAATCTTAATGTGACGTCACGCTTTCCCGGCCATTATCTCGAACTGCTTCCCGTCCCGCTGTTCCACATTTCGGGGTGTGGTTTTTATTGGCACGTCTTGTCGAAGCACAGATTGTGTCCCCTTATTGTGGGATTTTCATCAATGCGAGCATGGGCAACCCAACCATCCTGCGGGAAAGATTCCTTAGGAATAGATAGGTTCTTAGGCTTAGGAGGAGGCGTTCAATACCCGCGGCCTTTATAAAGGAACCAAGGGCCGTCTTTTTTATGCCAAACTTCTCCTCAGCCTTCCCAACCTCGAGTTCTAGCACCCAAGGTTCGACTTCATCGCTTCAAGCCTCCCCATCATGTCCGGACCCAGCCCTCAAGGCCGATGGGCAGCTTCCTCCATAACAGAGGAGGATATTGCAAAGCTTCGGGCGGCCAGATACTTGACCGCAGAGGTCCACCACAGGCTCCCTGCTCAAGGACAGATTATTCTGACCCCCAGATCTGGCGAGAGGGTCGTCTTCATCTCCCACTTCCTCCGAGGGCTAGGTTTCGCTCTTCACCCTTTCGTCCGGGGGATAATGTTTTATTATGGACTAGATTTCCATGATCTAGCTCCGGACTCTTTCCTTCACATCTCGGCATTTATTATTACATGTGAGGCCTTCCTCCAAATCCCCCACACTTCGGCTTATGGCTCAAGACCTTTAGTGTGAAGCCGAAGGTAGTTGACGGGGAACAGACAGAGTGCAGTGGTGCTATAGTGAGCAAACTTACCAACACTCCCTGGACAAAAGGCTCTTTCACCGAAACCTACAACCAATGGCAGAGAGAGTGGTTTTATGTCAGGGAACCCCGTAGTACCAAGTGGGAAGCTATACCTGCGTTCCGTTTCGGCCCTCCGCCACAGCTAGCATCATGAATTAACAAGGGGCTGGACTAGGGATCAGTTGATGAAGTGCAGACTCTATAGAGCCACATCCGAACCCTCCTCGAGGGACATCGATCTTGTCAACATGATTCAAGTGATGTTAGTTTATCGAATCCTGCCATGCTAGCGCAGGTCTCGCCGCATGTGGGAGCTTAATCCAGAAGGACCACGAACCCTCCAACACTTCTTCGTCACTACACATGAAGGGATGTGGAAGTTGTTTTTCAGGAAGCGGAAAAATTGGCCGAACACTACTGAGGACGCTGGCCTTAACTGCAATCGTCCAGATACCCCGGTAAGCACTTGGCTCCCGAACACTTTCTAATCATGCATACCGTAATATGGTACTGAGTAAGCTGTCTTCTTCTAGGGCTGGATAAAGAAGGCGGAACTAATTATGTGTTCAGCCCCTCTGCCCGAAGGCCCAACGAATCTTGTTCTAACAAGGATGCTGGCCCTGGCACCATACCAGATGCCTGTGAAGGAGGGCGAGGCGGAGAGTGAGAGGACCAAAGATGGCCCCTATTCCAAGGGTATATCGGACATTGTGTCCGAAGGAATCAAAATTCCCTCATCCGAAGGCAAAAGTGAAGGGGGGCCACTGTCTCCTTCCCACCTAGGAAGAAGAGGGCCTCCTCCAAAGATTGGGAGAAGTAGGCTCCTAAGCGAGGCAAGAAGCCTGTGGTGGGTGGCTCGGGCTAGGAGGACGTCGAAGCGCAGTCTCATGACGAGGACAAGCCTCATGCCAAATCGTAAGTGAGCAATGCTATTTTAAACATGTCCCGTTCTTTTCTTGTAATGCCTGGAATATATATATTCTTTCCAGCTCAGCACGCAATCTTCTTCAACAATCATATGCCTCAAGGGACCTTCTCCCAGAGATGATGGAAAGCGAGACGCCCCCACTGGCCTCTCCGTTCGATATGGCGGACGACTTCGAGGTGTCATCGCGGAGGGTCTCCCCCGACCAATAAGTGGTGCAAGGGACAATGAAGACATTACCCGAAGGTGATACTTTGGTGGGCCAGGGTCCAGGGACCAACAATGAAGTCCCTGAACAATCCAGTATACAACCGGATACGAATAAATGGATCCCTTGAAAGGGTGGCCGTACTCCTACGGTAGCCTCCGGAGACCCAGAGGCACCGGATATCTTGACGAACATGCTGCGATAGGCGTCTGTCTCAGAGGAACATCGTACCTTGATGGGCACGGTGGTTGAAAACGTCCTGTCCACGAAGAGCAGATTGAATGAGGCATTTGCGAGCCTACTAAGAGGCTTCGGGGTTCGTACTATAATATGTGCAATTGTGTTTTATTCACAAAATATACCTGTGCATAGATAGTAGCCCCTGAGACTCGGGTTGGCTTCCCATGGGAGGCGAACGGAGGATCAAGAAGAAATATTCAAGGACTAATCTGATTAACTTGAACACAGGCTGCTTCCCCCTGGCTACTTCCCAGACTACAGATATTGCCGAGCTGCAACGAAAGCTTGATGTGGCCGGGGATGACATTGCAGTAATAAATATGTGTCTTGACGAATCGCAAGGTATGTATTCGGGGCAGTCCCTTCACATACATTTTTGTGATATAAGCATGATGCTGAAAGTTATATACTGTAATATGCATGGCGATAGATGGTGCTGCCGCCGTTGAAATTCTTCGGGCGGAGCTGGCCCGAGCCAAGGAGCAGGCCTGATTTAGTAATGCGGCTGCCGAAAAGGTATCGGCTGAAATAAAAGCCGAACAAGCCGCTCGGCGACAAGATGAGGAGAAGATATCCACGATGGCGCTCGAACTAAAAAATGATGCTAGCCGCTGTGAACTCCTTGAGAAGGAGAATGAAGCCAAAATGGCTGAACTTGACAAGGCCTTACGAGAGGCGAGAGAAGCGGGGTCTGAATCCAGAGCAGCTCGTGAGGAGATCCGGAAAGCTGGGGAGATTGCGGCCGGTTAGCCCTTTTTGTTACAAACTAATTTCGGCGATCCAAACTATGCTCAGCTTAATCAATTGTGGAGTTCTCCGGACGAGTTTTTAGACTTGCCGAAGAGTTCTTCCGATGCGGCGCAGTTTTACCAGGCACGAGAGGGGTATGCAACGTGATATAGGGTAGAACCCTAATCACCCGTTCTTTCACGAAAGGAGCGGATCCCACGAAGGACACGAGGAACACAAAGAGGGGAACGAGGGAAATCACAAGGGAAAACACGAGAGGAACACTCAAACTAGCAAGAACAAGTCACACATGGGCTAGATCCTCGAGTACATAAAGTAAGATACACGATCCACGATCAACTAGGGACGATACAAAAGGGTAACCGGTTCTCCTCCGTGAGGAGGTCTTGATGTTCTTCCCTAAAGAGGGGTCTTGAATCCGCTTGGGGGATCTTCTCCGGTGGAGGCTCAAATCTCCGAGGAGAAGGTAACCAAGTGGATGAGCAAAGCTCTCACACAAAATTTGAGCTAATCCTTTTCTAACCCTAGAAAGTTGTACGGGGTGGAGTATATATAGGCTTGGGGGAGAAGGGATACACGGGCCTCGGCCCTTCACTGTGCGCAGACAGGGGAGGCCCAATGTTCGGGCTGGTCGGGCTAGATGTCCGGGCTTTCAAGCGACGCCGGATGTCCGGGCTGGAGCGGTGGCATTTGTTGCTCTCGGGTTCGGAGGGGCCGGATTTCCGGCCGGTGGCTGGATGTCCGGGGGCTCGGGAGAGGCCGGGTGTCCGGGCTGCCGGGGCCGGATGTCCGGGGCCTGTAGCCTTCTGAGGCTGGACTGCTGTAGTGGAAGACGCTCCAGGGGCCGGACGTCCGGGGACTTGGCCGGATGTCCGGGGCCTAGGATATGCTCTTGGCTCCTTCCGTTGGTTCTCCTCATCCGTGGACTTGGGGACTTGTACATCTTCATGCGCATCCTCGGGAGGGACCTCTTGGTGCCTAATCATGCACAACTCCTCAGACTTAGGTAGTAGCCATGTTTCATGCATAGAAAGTGGAAGTTCGGAGAGGAGTGAGTTCACCTTATCTTCGATAGCTTTGGCTCGGGCTCGTGTCATTGGTCCAAGTGGTGTCATTGGAGGTGTAGGTGCGTCCATGGGGATGATCTTGGGATGCTCCGCATCATCTCCCCTCCCTTGGGAAAGATCCGTCCTCGGATCGAAATCCTCATCACCATGGTAGGGCGAGAGATCTTTGATGTTGAAGATGTCGCTCATGGAGTACTTGTCACGAGGGATGTCGATCTTGTAAGCGTTGTTGTTGTAGCGTGCAAGCACCTTGAATGGTCCATCCGCACGTGGTCGAAGCTTGGACTTGCATTCTTGGGGAAAGCGGTACTTGCAAAGGTGTAGCCACACGAGGTCTCCAATGTTGAATATCATAGGGTTCTTGTTGACGTTGAGCTTGGTCGCATGGCATTGTATTTGGCGCTCGATGGTGTTTCTTGTATCTTCATGCACCTTCTTGAGATGGGTCGCTCGTGCACTTGCGTCCAAATTGATTCGCTCTTGGAGTGGTAGAGGTAGAATATCCAATGGTGACAAAGGGTTGAATCCGTAGACGACCTCGAAAGGGGACTTGCTGGTTGTTGAGTGTCTTGCTCGATTGTAGGCAAACTCGGCGATGGGTAGACACTCCTCCCACTCCTTGATGTTCTTCTTGATGAGTACTCGAAGTAGAGCGGAGAGTGTGCGGTTTTTCACCTCCGTTTGGCCGTCGGTTTGAGGATGGTACGCCGTGGAGAAGAGTAGCTTGATACCGAGCTTGGCACATAGGGTCTTCCAGAAGTAGCTAAGGTACTTGATGTCGTGGTCCGAGACAATGGTGTTTGGCACACCATGGAGACGCAATATTTCCCTACAAAAGAGATTTGCAACAGCTGAAGCATCGTCTATCTTGTTGCAAGGAATAAAATGTGCCATTTTTGAGAAACGGTCCACAACGACAAATATGGAATCTTTCCCATTTCGAGTCCAAGGCAAACCAAGTACAAAGTCCATGCTAATGTCTTCCCATGGTTGGTATGGAATTGGTAAAGGCATATAGAGGCCATGATATTGAGCTTTGGACTTAGCTTTGTGACATGTAGAACATCGGGTGGTGAAACGATTGATGTCCCAAAACATATTTGGCCAAAAGTAGTTCTTCAAGAGCGTGGCGAACGTCTTGTCGCGTCCGAAATGTCCCATTAAGCCTCCTCCATGCGATTCCTGCAAAAGCAACAAACGAAGAGACGACTCGGGGATGCAAAGTTTGTTAGCTCTCATAAGATAGCCGTCTTTGATGTAATAGCGTTCCCAAGATGTATTCGACAAACACTTGGCATAAGGAGTAGCAAAAGTTGCATCATGCTCATACAAGTCTTTGATATGCTCGAAGCCAATGACATCTAACCCAAGTTGCGTGACAAGCATGCATATGCGGGAAAGAGCATCCGCTATGATGTTTTCTTTACCCTTGATGTACTTGATGACATAGGGAAAAGACTCAATAAATTCACTCCATTTAGCATGACGCTTGTTCAACTTTGTTTGTCCCTTAAGATACTTGAGAGTCTCATGATCGGTATGAATGATAAACTCATGGGGACGAAGGTAATGTTCCCATTCATGCAAAACGCGGAATAAAACATATAGCTCTTTGTCATAGATGGGGTAATTGAGTTGTGCTCTGGAAAGTTTCTCACTAAAGTAAGCTATGGGGCGCTTCTCTTGCATTAACACACCTCCTATGCCATTACCACTAGCATTGCAATGAATTTCAAAAGGTTTGTCGAAGTTGGGTAAAGCCAGCACGGGAGCATGAGTAAGCAAATTCATAAGCTCACTGAATGTGGTATCTTCGGATGGTCCCCAAACAAAAGGCACATTCTTCTTGCTCAAAGCATGCAAAGGCGAAGCAATGGTGCTAAAATCCTTCACAAAGCGAGGATAGAAACCCGCAAGGCCAAGAAAACTACGCACTTGAAGCAAGTTGGTTCGTTGCGGCCAAGTCTTAATAGCATTGATCTTGAACTCATCAACATGAGCATCCTTAGAAGAAACAACAGAACCCAAGAAAACGAGCTTATCAACACCAAAAAGGCATTTCTCCATATTAGCATAGAGGCGCTCTTTTCTAAGAGTTTGCAAAATGGTGCGAACATGGGTGACATGCTCTTTGATAGATTTGCTAAACACAAGAATGTCATCAAAGTAGACCACAACAAATATACCAATGTAAGGGTGAAAGACATGATTCATAAGGCGCATAAAAGTGTCAGGTGCTTCCGAAAGACCCATAGGCATGACTAACCACTCATACAAACCAAATTTGGTTTTGAAGGCGGTTTTCCATTCATCACCCTCTTGTATGCGGATTTGATAGTAACCACTCTTAAGATCAATTTTGGAAAATATAGTGGCACCACTACTAGGAAAACCTTATACACAAAACTTTAGCAGTAGCGCGGGTCAAAGAAGCACGCTGGTGCTAAGTAGCAGTAGCACGCCTGTGCAAACCGCGCTGTAGATAAAGTTTTAGCAGTAGCGCGTCTTGTTCTAAACACGTTACTACTAAAATTCCCATGGCTTAGCCGATAGGCTACACATAGTAGTAGCGACCTATATCGAACCGCGCTACCGCTACTTTCTTTGTAGCAACGTGTTTTAGTCTAAACTCGCTACTGCTAAAGGATATAAAATTAAATGGAAAGCACATAGAAAGGTAATTGAAAATGAAAGAAATAGAATAAGGTGAAAGGAAAAAAATAAAATGTGAAGAAAACTAAATGAAAAAGGGGGAAAAGAGAAAGGAGTATCAGTAGCGTGTATCCCAAAACGCACTATAGCTAACGTAGCAGTAGCGCGCTTTTTGGAACGCGCTACTGCTACTTCTGACTTAACCACGGGGTTCGGCCTTCCCCACGGCCACTTCCCCCAAATCCAGCTCTCCACTCTCGCCGCTTGTCGGTGTCAAAACCGGCGGATCTCGGGTAGGGGGTGCCGAACTGTGCGTCTAGGCCGGATGGTAACAGGAGACAGGGGACACTTTGTTTTACCCAGGTTCGGGCCCTCTCGATGGAGGTAAAACCCTACTCCTGCTTGATTAATATTGATGATATGGGTAGTACAAGAGTAGATCTACCACGAGATCAAGGAGGCTAAACCCTAGAAGCTAGCCTATCGTATGATTGTTGTGTATGGAGTTGATTCTCCCCTACGGACTACAACCCTCCGGTTTATATAGACACCGGATAGGGTTAGGGTTACACAGAGTCGGTTACAATGGTAGGAGATCTTGAATATCGCATCGCCAAGCTTGCCTTCCACGCCAAGGAAAGTCCCATCCGGACATGGGACGAAGTCTTCAATCTTGTATCTTCATAGTCCAGGAGTCCGGCTGAAGGTATAGTCCGTCTATCCGAACAACCCCTAATCCAGGACTCCCTCAGTAGCCCCTGAACCAGGCTTCAATGGTGATGAGTCCGGCGCGCAAATTGTCTTCGGCATTGCAAGGCGGGTTCCTCCTCCAAGTCCTTCATAGAAGATTGTAATCACCAAGAGTAGTGTCCGGCTCTGTAAAATAAGTTTCCACATATTGCCATAGAGAGAATAATATTAACACAAATCAAATCTGCTGACGTATTCTGCAGTGCACCATCACACCACAGCCAAGTCCCTTACTCGAATCGTTTTCACTTTTCCACCTCAGCATGTTTTGCGAGGCAGTTTCCTTGGCACGTCTTGTCAAAGCAGAGATTGTGTGCCCCCCCTTTACGGGATCCTCATCAATACGGACGTGGGTAACCCAATCGTGCCTGTTAGCATGTTTTCTCGATTAAAGGCGAGTCCCAAACGGTTACGGGGAGGGCTCTTGGTATTCAACCTCTTATAAAGAGACCAAGGCCTTACTCCCTTTTTCAATCTCAAACGAGTTCGCCCGTCGCCTCGAGTGCCAACACCCTAGGCTTCAGATTCCAGGCGCTTCGGACCTTTGACAATGTCCGGTTCCGACCTCCAGGGCCGATGGATGCCATCCTCCATCACGGAGGGGGACGTGCTAAAGTTGAGAGAGGTTAAGTTCTTGACCGCCGAAATCTCGCATAGGTTGCCTATTCAAGGGCAAGCTATTCCTAGTCCCCAGCCTGGCGAGAGCGTAGTGTTCATGTCTCACTTCCTTCGGGGGTTAGGCTTCCTGATGGATCCCTTCGTAAGGGGGCTGCTGTTTTATTACGGGCTGGAACTTCATGACTTAGCTCCGGAGTACATCCTCCATATTTCCTTATTCATTGTGGTATGCGAAGCGTTCCTCCGTGTTACCCCTCACTTCGGATTGTGGCTCAAGACCTTTGGAGTGGAGCCGAAGATGATCGAGGGACGGCATGCAGAGTGCGGAGGCGCTGTCATAAGTAAGAATGCTGATGCTCCATGGCCCGAGGGCTTCTTTCAAGAGGAGCTCGGCTTGTGGCAACGAGAATGGTTCTATATCACCGCTCCCAGGAGCGCCAAGTGGGCGGCGCCTCCTGCCTTTCGCTCGGGTCCCCCACCACGGCTGGCGTCATGGGTCAACAAAGGATTAGATTGGGGGTTATCCAAAGACGTGCCCCTGTTGCAGGGCCGCATTAGGGATCTCCTAGTAGGAGACCTCAACCTGCTCAAGGTGACGCAGGTCATGCTGATTCGCCGAATACTGCCCAGCAAACGTCGCCCCCTTCGCCTGTGGGAGTTTAATCCAGAGGGACCGCGAACTCTCCAGAACTTCATGGGCGCAACACCCGCGGAGATGTATAGACTGTTCTTCGGATCACAAGAGATGTGTCCAGATTTAACCGAGGACGCAGGTCTAAGCTGCAATCGCCCGGATACTAAGGTAAGCAACCTCGTGCCCGGACCTTCTATCCGTATAATCATTATAAACTTGCCCCTAAAAGAGCCGTCCTTTTGAGCAAGAGTGGATAGCGAAGGCAAAGCTGATCAGGTGTCCGGCTCCCCTTCCTGAAACCAGGCTGGATCCTGTGCTGGTCAGGATGCTGGAGATAATGCCTTTGGCGGGGGAGGACAAGGAAGCTATGGCCTCCTCGAAGGAGGCTGCTCCAAAGGGAGGAACCGACAATTCCTTTCCCGAGGGGAAGAAGAGAGCCGCCTCTGACGACCCGGAAACCGTGGTCTCGAAACAAGGGAGAAAATCCTCGTTAGAGGGTCCGGCGCCGGGGAGTTCCTCGGCCGGACTATGCCCTCAAGGGGATCGGCCCTCCAGCGAGCCGTAAGTAGAGAGAGGTGTTTCTTTTGAGGGATTAGAGAAATCTTTGATTTATATCTGAGAAGACTAACCGAAATTTTACCTTGCAGCTCGAACCTCAGCCCTTCTCAGCAGAGCTCGTCTTCGGGGGATCTTCTTCCGGATATGATGGAGAGCGGGACGCCTCCCCCTGCCGTGCCGCCTAGTGAGGCGGGCGACCCTGAGGTGTCGTCGCGGAGAGTTTCCCCGAATCCGGCAGGGGCGGAAGGCGGCAGTGCGGTCCCCCGAGGTTCTCCGCATCCGGCCTTCGAATGGGGCCTTAGGACAAGTTCGGCACCGTCTGGTGCTCGGTCGGAGGAGCTAAAGATTCTGCTGGGGCGAGCTTCTATCTCAGAGGAGCACTGTGCATTGATGGGCACGGTGATTGAAAGGATTTCATCCGCAGAAAACGGATTGCATGAGGCCGTAGAAAGTTTACTGACGGGTTTTGAGGTACGTTAGATAATGTACACTTTTGTTAGTTGCGCATAAATAAGATGCGCCCTGTGTAGATAGTAGCCCCTGAGACTCTGCGTGTTGTCAAGAAATGACGACACGTAGAGGATCATAATCCCAGGTCTAAGATGTCGCCTTTGAATGTAGGTGGCGAGGTGTCCGGAATCAAGCCGGACTAATGATGTGGCCGAACTAAAGCGGCAACTGGACGTGGCGGATGCCGACATCGCGCTTGTCAATAAGCGGCTTGATGAGGCTCAAGGTATGGAATTCTTCGGGCGGTGCCAAGTAAGAGGAGCTTTATGCCAGTGTCTTACAATGTGTGTGCTTGACGCAGATGGTGCGGCTGCCGTGGAGAATCTTAGGGCAAAACTTGCCCGAGCGAAGGAGCAAGCCAGAAAAAGTGATGCGGCTGCCAAGGAGGCCCTTGAAGAGCTGAGAGCCGAACAAGCTGCTCATTGCCGAAGCAAAGAGGAGATGGCCGAGATGGCCGAAGAGTTAAGAAGCGCTACCGACCATTGCAAACTTCTTGAAAAAGAAGACCAGGCAAAACAGACGGATTTAGAAAAGGCCGTTTCCGATGCCAAGGACGCTCGCTCTGCGATGAGAGCTGCGAAAGAGGAGCTACGTCAGGCCGAACAGATTGCGGCTGGAAAGCCCTTTATGCTGCGGAGGAAGTTTTGTGATCCTAAGTTTGCTCCATTGGACCGGATGTGGAGTTTTAAGGACACCTATCTGGACTTGGCAACAAGTGCCGCTGATGCGACCGAACACTTTCGAGATCAGAAAGATTGTGAAGTGGAAAAGCTTTTCTGGTCGTAGTTTCATAATCCAAAGCGTCCACTGGCAGTGGATGATCGTTTGGTTCAATGGGCCGAACTAAATAGGTTGTCCGGACTCACCATGAAGTACGTCATGGATCATCTGTGGCCGGGGAGATCGGAGCCGAAGAGCTATTTTAGCTTGGTGCAGCAATTCCTTGACGCGGTGCCGCGTATAAATGCAATTAAGAGGTCAGCATGCATAGAGGGCGCACGGATGGCTCTTGCCCATGTTAAGACATACTGGGCAGAGATGGAGGCCACTGTTGTTGCGTCCCGAGATTCGGACCAAAGCCGAGTACCTTCCGAGCACTATTTTCAAGAAGTTCTTGAAGGCGCTCGTGTAATAGAGACGTAGTGCCCAAAAGATGCTATGTTAAGATAGCATATGTAATTATGAAGTAATATTTTGATAAACTGTAGTGGCTTATTTTATACTTGTGCCTCCAAGTATTGTAAACACCTTCTAATCGGCCGTTTTAATATATATATATATATATATATATATATATATATATATATATATATATATATATATGTATAGAATCTGAAAGATGGCAGTCGTTGGCTTCAGCCCCCACGCACATAGTGCGGGGGTGCTCGCAGAAGACGCATTCTCACACTTAACCCAACGTCTTGGTCCTACAAAGGAGGTGATAGCGTAGCGGGCCAGGCAACCGGACTATAATGCTCTAACACTTTCACTTAGCCATAGGAGTTTGAAAATGAGACTCTTTAGGTAGCTCCTTGGTGGCAACTGCACTCGTCCGAATTCGGGGCGCGTATGTGCCTGACCGGGAAGCGGTCCTTCGTCAAAGCGGAGGAATCCGATAGATTCCGATCGGTCATCGAGTGGCTGACCAATCTCACGCTACATCATGATAGTCAGTTTTCGGCTTTCTCTACTGAGGTGCTCGCCCTGGCCGAACAGGGGGCACAATCGCAGTAGTTCTCCTGGTGCTACCTTAGCCGATAAAGCGGACATAAGGTAGCCGAACTCAGGAGCCGGACAACCCAACATTTGACCAAAGACATGATTCGGAGCTGATGCATATAATGCCAAAACTCGCGACGCCGAACACTCCCTAAGGTGTTCGGTCTTTATGAGTGCGGGCCAAACAACACTCTTTATTGAAAAAGCCCCTAGTGTCCAGGTACGTGCAAAAATTCTGACGTGGCCACATGCCAAGACGCCAGCCTCCTCCTTGGTTATATTAGAAAGAAAAACCAGGGGATGTGTAGCAACAAGAGACAGTAAAAAAGGTTTACGCAGGGTCTTAATCTAAAAAGAATCCTTTAGGATGGGTCCCTACTGCACGTCTGCGCCTGTGCCTCCGTTGTGCCGTATCCTGGACGGGCGCCGCATGACGTTCATTGCACGTCTGTGCCTGTGCCTCCATTGTGCCGTATCCTGGACGGGCGCTGCACGACGTTCATCTGTAAAAGAGAGGAACTGAGTTGAAAACGGGTCGTGCAGAAAAAGGAAAGAAATTTAAAATAAGCAAAGTATAAAGTAAGATATGGAATTTTGAGCTTTATTGTGTCTTATTGTATATGCGTGGAGCCCCTTGTGCGGGGGTATATGGCTTCTAGGCCTGCATCAATGATGATTCTGCACCGAACTTGTCTATCTGCGTTCATGGTATTTAAATGACCTATTTTGAAGTTTTTTGGCCGGTGAGGCCATTTTGCTGTGGGGCTTGTTAAAGCGGCCGCACTGTCCTCCGCTTGGGGAGGCGCACTATAGTGCTTCCCCATCAAAGAGATGATGCCTCGTGGACCGGGCATCTTAAGCGTAAGAGATGCATAATGTGGTATTGCATTAAATCGAGCGAAAGCTTCACGTCCCAGTAGTGCCTTGATAGCGAAGCAGAGCCGAATGTGACTGTGAGCCAGAGAAAACCCGTGCAATGGGTGTCCGGACCAGGTATTACCCCTCGAAAGGAGGTTTTGTTGCGGCGGATTCTTGCTGGGTTTATCCCCATGTGCTGTATTGTATCCTGATATATAAGGTTTAGTCCGCTACCGCCGTCCATAAGGACATTTGAAAACTTGAGTCCGCTAATTGTTGGATTGAGTATCAAGGCAGTCCATCCTACATTCTTGATATTCCTAGAGTAATCTAGCTGATCGAAGGTGATCGGTTTTGACAACCAGTGGCAGGATCCTTTGGGGATGGGCCGTGTGGTGCGTACCTTTACGGGCACCGCACGTTTTGTTATGTGAAGTGAGTTCACTGTTTTTACTTCTTGTGGGAAGTTCTTTTGTTTCCTGGTGCTCTGCTGTTGGGGTTCGTCCTTGTCTTCGCTTGGTGTGTCGAGCCCCTTGCGTTCGGCATTGAGTCTGCCGGATTGTTTGAAGACCCAACAGTCTCTGTGGGTATGGTTAGCAGGCTTCCCGGGAGTGCTGTGTATCTGACATATCATGTCCAGGATTTTATTTAAGTTGGATGGATCGTCCCTGTTATCCTTGGGGGGCAATTTTTCCTGATTTTGGCATGAGCCTTTGAATCCGGCGTTGACTGACGTGCTCTTCAGACGTTTGTCCTTAGTCCGGCGACGGTCCTTGTTGCGTCGCGGTCTTCCATTTCCATCCCTGGTTTCGGATGTACTTGGGTCGCTGGGGCCGCACCTTGCCAACCAGCTATCCTCTCCTGCACAAAAGCGGGTCATGAGGCTTGTTAGTGCGGCCATTGTTCTTGGCTTTTCTTGGCCGAGGTGTCTGGCGAGCCATTCGTCTCGGACGTTATGTCTGAAAGCTGCTAAGGCTTCAGCGTCCGGACAGTCGACTATCTGATTATTTTTAGTGAGGAATCTATTCCAGAACTGCCGAGCTGATTCTCCGGGTTGTTGAGTTATGTGACTAAGATCGTCTACATCCGGAGGGCGGACATAGGTCCCTTGAAAGTTTGCTCGGAAAGCATCCTCGAGCTCTTCCCAGCTTCCAATTGAGTTTTCGGGAAGGCTTTTAAGCCAATGCCGGGCTGGCCCTTTAAGCTTGAGGGGTAGATATTTTATGGCGTGGAGATCATCTCCTCTAGCCATGTGTATGTGGAGGATATAATCCTCGATCCAGACTCCAGGGTCTATTGTACCATCGTATGCCTCTATGTTTACGGGTTTGAATCCCTCTGGGAATTCGTAGTCCAGGACCTCATTGGTGAAACATAGTGGGTGTGCGGCACCCCTTTATTTGGGTATGCCGGACTCTGATGATGGCTTCATAGCGTTGCTTACGAGAGCTTGCTTTCTTGGCCCATAAATGGACCTGACTGGGCCATGATGCGAATCCTTAAGAGGGTCGCATGCCGATTTAGGTGCGGCGCCACTTGTCTCTTTATGGGGTCGTCTATCCGACCGTGCGGCTTTTTCTTTTTTGAATGCGAGGGTTTTGAGGCCTCTTCGTCGAATTCAGGCAGTAGCGTTCTTTTCAGATAGCTTTTAGTGCGGCGACTGTCGCCGTACTTATCTGTGGCATTGATTACCTTGCTCCATCTGATCCGGAGCGCATCTTCCGTTGTTTTTAGCTTCCGTTTCTGCTTTTTTAGGCTGCGTGCAGTTGCAACGAGCCTCTCATGGAGATTTTTCTGCTCCATAGGTTTATTTGGCGTGAGGTCATCCGGAACGCCGTTTTCGCCGGGGGAGGGATGTTCGGTTTCTCTATCCGTGTTGCCCTATTAGGACAGTTGCTCTAAGGCCTGCTCGTCGTCTACTGGCTCGTCCTGCTCAATGGCTGGGTTTTTGTCGAGGCGGGGCTTGGGCCGGCGTTTGCGCCGACGCCTTGATTGCTTTTCGGGGGGTCGATCTCTCGTCCCGTCCCCTTTTTCCTCATTATCGCTTCCCTTAGGGGTGTCCACCATGTACACATCGTGAGATGAGGTGGCTGTCCAATGCCCTATGGGCGTTGGTTCGTCGGTATCTCCTCCATCGTCATCCATGTTGTCGATGTCTTCGGAGCCGAAGTCAGGCATGTCGGTTAGATCGTCGACAGTGGCTATAAAGTGGGTGGTGGGTGGGTTTTGGATTTCTTCATCGTTCGCATCCCATCCTTGCTGACCGTAGTCCGGCCAGGGCTCTCCTGACAACGAGAGAGACTTTAGAGAATTCAGGATGTCGCCGAAGGGCGAGTGCTGAAAGATGTCCGTGGCGGTGAACTCCATCATCGGCGCCCAATCGAATTCGATTGGTAGGGGCTCGGGGGGTTCGGAGTCCGGGATGGAGTCCGGGCCCTTGGAGTCACGGGCTGTGCAGAGTGCGGGGCTAGCATTCGGCTCGATTGCTTTTGGGATCGCAGCCCCTGAGGTGACGTCCAACCGCTCATCCTCGATTGGCACAGTGGGTTCTGAATCAATGGTCGGAACCGATGCGTGTTCGGCCTCCAAGGCGCTGTTCGGCGGCAGAGCTTTATCATGCCCATCGAGACAGTGTGGCACGCTTGGCTGTGGCTTGAATCTGTCGAAGATCAAGTCTCCGCGGATGTCAGCCGTGTAATTTAGGCTTCCAAATCTGACCTGATGGCCAGGGGCGTAGCTTTCGACCTGCTCAAGGTGGCCAAGCGAATTGGCCCGCGGTGCGAAGCCGCTGAAGACGAAGATCTGTCTGGGGAGAAAAGTCTCACCCTGGACCGCATCGTTGTTGAAGATCAAAGGGGCCATTGGGCCTAAAGGCGACGACACAGAGGAACTCTCAATGAAAGCACCAATGTCGGTGTCAAAACCGGCGGATCTCGGGTAGGGGGTCCCGAACTGTGCGTCTAGGCCGGATGGTAACAGGAGCTAGGGGACACTTTGTTTTACCCAGGTTCGGGCCCTCTCGATGGAGGTAAAACCCTACTCCTGCTTGATTAATATTGATGATATGGGTAGTACAAGAGTAGATCTACCATGAGATCAAGGAGGCTAAACCCTAGAAGCTAGCCTATGGTATGATTGTTGTGTATGGACTTGATTCTCCCCTATGGACTACAACCCTCCGGTTTATATAGACACCGGATAGGGTTAGGGTTACATAGAGTCGGTTACAATGGTAGGAGATCTTGAATATCACATCGCCAAGCTTGCCTTCCACGCCAAGGAAAGTCCCATCCGGACACGGGATGAAGTCTTCAATCTTGTATCTTCATAGTCCAGGAGTCCGGCTGAAGGTATAGTCCGGCTATCCGAACACCCCCTAATCCAGGACTCCCTCACCGCCGCTGTCACCCGTCAGCCGCCGCGCGCTCTCCGCACACCCTCTACGCCGCCCCCGACCCCAGATTCAACGCCGCCCCCGCCCCCGACCTCAACGCCATCCCCGACCCCGACCTCGACGCCGCCATCCGCCGCGCGCCCGAGCCCCGACCCCAACCTCGATGCCGCCTGCCCCTCCCTCGTTGCAGGCACCCGAGGTGAGCACGCCTGCTCCTCCCTCTCCCCTACCTCTGCCTAGGGTTGCTTTATATTTTAGTTGCATCAAATTAGTTAGGGTTCATGTAAGGGTGGAAACGAATCGGATGTGGATGCGGCTCAAATGAGTTAGGGTTCATGTAAGGGTGGAAATGAATCAAATTTCTAAGATGAATCATAAAACGAGTAAAATTTGACCACTTATTTCACTTTATAGTTGGATAATTGGAATATCCGCTACCACTTTCCACCGCTAGCTTCATCAAATTAGATGGTAATTAGGGCAGTAGTTCCTAGGTACTAATTAGTTAGTAAGAACTAGGTACTAATTAGGTACTAGTTTATTTTTATTTATAGTAAGTTTATTTTTAATAAGAACTAGTTGAATTAATAGAACTAGTTAATAAGAACTTGTTGCTATTTTTTTAGTTAAAGCAATTTTTCCCGCATCGACGTGGACGATGCCTATCCCGCATCCTCGTCGTCGAGTCGGCGGAGGACGACACCTGCTTGACCAGATGGGCCATGTCCGGGACTGGGCTCCGCCGGGGTGGTACTGGGAGGCGCTACCTACCGGGGGGCACAGGTTGGTGAGGAGCCAGCCTGTCGTTGACCCGAACCTTCTTTGGTGGCGGTCACGTGGGCCAGTGACGGTCCAGAGGCTCGAGGACCCCGCGGAGGTGGTGCGTCACCATGTCAGTAAGGAGGATGCGCACGTCCATCGCTACTTGTTTGCGTTGGATCCCGTGATGGTTCCTTCTCTGTGGGTGTCCACCGCCCGCGCCGATACCCATCGTGTGCTAGGGTTTTAGTTGTATTAGTGATGTTATATGCATGACACTATTTGGGATGTATTAGTGATAATATTCGACGATGTATGGATGCTTGAGATGATTTACTTTTTCTTATTGAATGCATGCTAATTTGAGTCCTATAAGATATTTTGAAATGTATATCTTGTGTTGCTGAAATAGGATATGTGTTTGCCCAAGTGGCCGGTCATGTTTGCAGGTTACACCTCCGAGTGGCCTATGTTTTGCCAGAGTGTTGATTCATTTCCGTTCCGGCAAATTTCAGGTGCTTGATATGTCCTATTTTAGCAAAGGTCGTGCCGGATTTTTCCGTGAATTTTGGCATGACTTGTGCCAGAAGATGTAGGAAATATCAAGTGCCCTGGATTTGTGTGTTGAGTATCCTGGTAGTTGTCTTCGATTGATATTCAATTAATGTTTTAACTATGAACATAGGAAATGTCTGACGACGAAAAGGATTTCGGTATTTGCAAATACTGTGAAGACGAGCGCGGCCTGTGCGACGGAATCTTCCTAGATGATGATAGGCGCTTCAGCATCAAGCTGGACGAGAACTTTGAAGTGGATACAGTAAGTCACAACGACAAGTCTTTTTTCATAATTAAGCATGGCATTTGCTTCATTTGCTTCAACTTATAATTTAAGCATGACATTAAGCATGAAAAGTCTTTTTTTACTATTCTACTAGCATATCCCCTGCCATGCAAGAGTTTTTGTATTGGATAAGATAGGTTTCAGTCGTACTATGGAGGAAAAGAAAGTTTACTTGAAGACCGAGCATGGTTATATTTCCATGCAAAATTATACAATTCAGACGACTACACCTATTTTGTATGCAAAACATGGCGAGCACTATGCAAGACTTATGCATTTGAGCCTGATATGGTTATCACCTTTGATATTCGTCTGGAAGATGATATTGAAGGTAATACCGACATCTGGGTCGATGTGTAGACACCTTCAGTTATACCATTATGTAAGTTTCTCAACCATATTTATGTCTTTGATATTGTTTATTCAAAAATAGTTTACAACTAATTTGTATTGTCAGCTTATTTCGGTGCAAGCAAACATGTCCAGCGCTTGGTAGACAGGACCTACTACTGTCCCGAGGCTGAACTAAACTGCGAGGAGCTAAGTCATTATGTTTCATGGCTTGAGGATCTTGATACTGTCAAGACAAATTTTCTTCCTGCATTTAGATATGTTAGTACTGAAAACGTGCGACCAATAGTGTTCGTAATGAACTACGGTCACATCTATTTAGGAAGGATGGTAAGATTTTTACTATTTGTCCTCAGTGCATCTTTTCCATACATTATTTTGAAGCTAAACTTCATTGCTAAGTATGTTACCATACGATGTTCTTCAACAGGGACTCCCGATGAATGTTGTACCTTCTGGGATCGAGACTAAAGGTACCATGAGTATTATTAGCTTACGCAAAGATATCCTACAGATTACTTTAATGCATTCAAGATTAGCGACAGATGCTTAATAGTGCAAGACTGGACCAAATGTGTGATGGAGAAGTGCAGAGAAGTACTAGGGGGTAGCAAACAGATGCGCTACCGACGATTAGGAGACAGGTTCATCTGCATGCTCCAACTTGATCAAGGAGGAGAGCTACACATGTTTTATGTTATTTTACCTAGGAGAGAGCAGCAGGAGTGATTAGCTAGATAGAAATGAGTTTGAGGATGATGATGTGCTACACTATTACTATGATGATAAAATAGCTAGTGTTGGTGGTAATGACTATGATGATTATTATTAGCTAGTGTTAGTGGTGATTAAATAAATACTGTTGGTGGTAATGACTATGATGATGATTAAATAGCTTGTGCTGGCGGATTAGATTCAAGTGGAGGCAACATGTGGTGCACATCGAAAGTACTACTAGTCCAAACTGATCAAGTTTGGATTAGTAGTATACTTTTGACATGCACCACATATTGCCTCCACTTGAACCTAATCCACCTTCATTTGACACACTGTTATGGACATAATGATGTAAACCTCATAACTGGTATTGTACCAATATTTGTACGATGGCGCATAAATACACTAAAAAAGAATACTAGTAGCGATTCAGAGAAAACATGCTGCCAGTAGTTACATTAGCAGTAGCGTGGGAGTAAACAAACGCTGCAGCTATTTGTCCTAGCAGTAGCGCGTGTGGGCACGCGTTACTGCTAAGCAATAGCTGTAGCGCCTTATTAGTAGCGCGCCTACCCGCACTACTAGTGAGTACAAAACCAGCGCTACTGCTAGGGTTTTCCCTAGTAGTGCACCGCTAAGCTCATCAAGCATATCATCTAGGCGTGGAATGGGATACCTATAGCAAACGGTGATAGCATTGATAGGTATACAATTGGAGCACATGCGAAAACTACCATCACGTTTTGGCACAAGAATGACGGGAACGGCACAAGGGCTCAAACTTCCATGCACATGTCCATGGTCTATGAGATGCTTTCACTAGTAGAAAACGGACCATTAGTACCGGTTTGTAAGGGCCTTTAGTGCCGGTTATGGAACCGGCACTAAAGTTTTCGCACTAAAGGCCCCCCCCTTTAGTACCAGTTCGGCACGAACCGGCGCTAAAGTGCCACCACGTGGCGTGAGCTCGCGCCCTGGTACGGGGGACCTTTAGTACCGGTTGGTGTTACCAACCGGTACTAAAGGTTTTTTTTTGAAAATTTTGGAAAAAAATTTTGATTTTTTTTATTTTTAATTTTTCTGAATTATTTGATGATTTAGTCTCTAATCACCTCTCTTAACTGCTCAAGTCTGGATCACTCATTCCAAATCATCTAACTTCCCGACCAAAATTTTGATTTTTTTTTATTTTTAATTTTTCTGAATTATTTGATGATTTAGTCTCTAATCACCTCTCTTAACTGCTCAAGTGTGGATCACTCATTCCAAATCATCTAACTTCCCGACCGGTCATCCATCCCTCTCACTACTCCAGCCCGAGCACGCTTAACTTTCAGGTTCTATTCTCCTTCGTTTCCGAGTCTGCACTTGTTGTTTTCCTGACAATAGTAAGATGTCAATCCTATTAACCCTCAGGAGTTTAGCTTGAGCATGAAGTCACACATTTCACCGTTTGAGTTTGAAACTATTATTCTAAAAAAATAGTAATTATTTAGTAACGCTAATATTTCTTGAATAAGTTTGACCATAGTTTGACCACAGTTTGACCATAGTTTGACCAGATTTGACCAAAATTCAAAAAATTGAAATAATTATTTAGTAACACTAATATTCTTGAATAATTATGTAGTAACACTAATATTTCTTGAATAAGTAGTTTGACCATAATTTGACCACAGTTTGACCATAGTTTGACCAGATTTGAACAAAATTCAAAAAAACTGAGATACTTATTTAGTAACACTAATATTATTGCGTAATTATTTAGTAACACTCTATATTTCTTGAATCAGTTGTTTGACTGGTTTGACAAGATTTAACCAAAATTCAAAAAAATATAAATTAGAGCATATCTTTTTTTCCTTTTACAATTTGTCATTTCAAAAATCTTCCTAAACCCTAAACCCGGGACTTAAAACGTCGGAAACTCTATGCTAAACAGTAAAAACTAAGGGTTTAGACCATAAAACCTAACCCTAAACGCTGAAATCTAAACCCTAGCACTAAACGCTAAAAACATCCAAAAAACGTCTAAAACGCCCAAAAACTCTATTTTCCCTTTGGAATTTTGTGATTTTAAAAAATTGTCGAAACGGAAAACTGGTATATTATATGTATTTTGATATATTATATGTATTTTTCTGAATTAGGATGATTTAGTTATGATTTTTTCAAGTTTGAAAATTGCCCTATAGTCCCGGTTTGTGTCTCCAACCGGTACTATAGGTCAGACCCCTTTAGTACCGGTTCATGGCACGAACCGGTACTAAAGGTTAGACCTTTAGACCTTTAGTACCGGTTCGTGCCATGAACCGGTACTAAAGGTGATCGTGGGGCCCCGGCCTGACGCCGGCCTGCCACCACCCCTTTAGTACCGGTTCGTGCCACGAACCGGTACTAAAGGTTCAACACGAACCGGCATTAATGCAAATCCGTTCGAACCGGCACTAATGGTACCATTAGTACCGGCTCAAATACAAACCGGCACTAATGTGCTTCACGTTTGACCCTTTTTCTACTAGTGTTTACTTGCCTTTGTATTTCTTTTGGTTCGTCGGGGTTGACACGGTATGGAGCTTTGTTCGTAAGAGGTGCTCCAGGGATGAGGTCGATTCGGTGCTCAATGCCTCATAGAGGAGGTAGACCCGGAGGTAGCTCATCGGGGAAAACATCTTGAAATTCCTGCAAAAGAGAAGACAACACTAGAGGAAGAGTGTGAGAAGTGTTAGATTGTGATGCGTTGTCCGTGCACATGAGGACGTAGTGTAGGACACGAGATGGCTTCTCACACACTTCTCTTATCTCACGTTTGGTGGCAAATAGAACTAGGTTTTTGTTTTCACTCATCGTGGAGGCACTCGATTTTGGCTTGTGGCGCTCACTCTCTTTTTGATGGCTCGCTCTCTCACTATGATCTCCACGATGGGTTGCTTGTTTGTCGGTGATCACTTGACTTGGCGACATTGGACGGAGGACGTACTCCTTGCCCTTCATCTTGAAGATGTAGTGGTTCGTTCAGCCGTTGTGGACGACTCCTCTATCGAATTGCCATGGCCATCCAAGGAGAAGATGACAAACGGTCATAGGAACAATGTCTCACTCCAAGGTGTCTTCGTAGGCGCCGATTTTGAAGGAGACTTGTACTCGGTGCTCGACTTGGATGGTGCCGAAGTCACTAAGCCATTGCACTTTGTATGGATGTGGATGCTTTGTCTTGGGCAATTGGAGCTTGGAGCAAAGTTCTTCACTTGAGAGATTATGACAACTTCCTCCATCGATGATGACCTTGACGGATCGTCCATTGATGCCGGCCTTGGTGTGGAATATGTGGCATCGTTGGTCTTCTTCTTGGTGATGTTGAAGTGTCAAGACTTTGGAGACAACAAGTGCGGGACTTGAGTCTTCATCGCAAAAGACTTGTTCTTCTTCATTGTTCACTTGGCGGTGCATGGCGACTTGATCGAGGGCTTCCATTTCACCTTCGCTCATGGAGTCATAAGTGCCATCGTCGTTGAAGACCATGGTTCGTTTGTTGGTGCACTTGTAGGACTTTTGGCCTCGGCCTCCGCAAGTGAAACACTTGAAGGAACTCGTCTTGACAGTCTCATCGGTTGGGGTTGATGATGATGAAGCTCTCGGCTTGAAGTTGCTCGTAGTAGGATGGCTTGTAGTTGACGAAGCTTTCTTGGAAGTCGACTTGTCGATGTTGGTAGAAGAAGGCTTTGTAGTTGGTGTTGGAGTCGTTGAAGCTTGGTTGTTGGAGAACCCATAGGACTTGGATGAGAACTTGGCATACTTGAAATCATCTTGCACTTGGCGTTCCTCTTTGGTAGCTTGGTGCACTAGCTCGATGAGATTTGAGTATGGTTGGAAGTCGGCGATCTTCTTGATGGGATGATTGAGTCCATTCAAGAAATGTGCCATTCTTTTCTCATCATCTTCCGTGACATTGGCTCTTATCATTGCAATCTCCATATCCTTGTAGTATTCTTCAACGCTCTTTGTTCCTTGCTTGAGTTGTTGGAGTTTCTTGAAGAGGTCTCAGTTGTAGTAGGTATGTACGGAGCATGCTCTCATGACATCCTTCATTTACGCCCAAGTAGTGATGGGTGGTTCACCTCTTGCCTCTCGGAGCTCTATGATTTGTTCCCACCAAATGAGGACATAGTCTTGGAACTCAAGGGATGCCATCGCGATCTTCTTCTCTTCTTCATAGTTGTGCAAACGGAAGATCTTGTCAACCTTCAATGCCCATGAAAGGTACTCTTCGGGATCATCGCTTCCGTGGAACTTGGGCATGGTGAACTTGATTTTGCCATAATGTTGCTCTTCATTGTGTTGGGGTCGGGCCGGGGATGATGACGCCCATGTTGTTGATGATTGTGCAACTAGTGGTGCTCTTGGCGCGGAGGGTTGTTATCGTCATGTTTTTCTTGTCATGGAGGATCTCCATTGTCTTCATGCTCTGGATTGACTTGTTTTTCTTGGCGAGCTTGTGGAGGAGCTTGTCGAGCTCGAGGAGGAACTTGACGATGCACGCAAGCTTGAAATCTTCGTTCTTGAATTTCTTCGCGAAGTGCTTCCTCTTGTTCACGGGCTTGTCGGCGTCGGTCGGCAACGGCTCGACTCGAAACGCATAGAGCTTGTTGCGCCGCAAGTGCTTGAGCATCACGGAGTTGTTGTTCTTGACGTTGTGCCTCGGCATCTTGAGCATTTTGGTGTAGACGCGCTCGCTCTTCCTCTTCATGTTGGCGTTGTCGTTGCCGTTCTCATGCTAGCGCAAAGGCCTCTTGAGTTTGACATTGTCGGCGCTCTTGAGAGTCGGTGTCGCGTAGCGGATAGAGGCTTGCTTGACGATCGGTGCGTGCGACCCGGCGAAGAGTGTTCGATGTTGGTGTACTTGAGCTGGAGACGGTGAAGTCGGAGTGGCGGCTTGAATGGATCCTTCTTGAAGTGGAAGACGAGCGGTTGACCAACAAAGCTCGAATTTCGTCCATCCTTGCGTCATTCTCTTGCTTGTGATCGTCGAGCTTGTGTTCGAAGTAGTCCCTTGTACACTGCTCGGAAAGTCGCAAGTCGGTGGTAAGGTTGTCGATGCTTTCACTCATAGCTTGTTGCTCTTGATGCAAAGCACGTTGTGCACCAAAGAGGTGACTCTTGGTAACGAAAGAGTTCATGTCATCGTCTTGCTCCATGGAGAGTGGGTTGGTAGAAGTAATTGGCCTATCCATCATTCCAAAACAAATGTGAGTGGTAGAAAGAGAAGAACGAATACCAAATGTACCTTGACCGAAGTTGAAATTGGATCGAGGATCACTCCAATGTAGGACAAGCAAATAGCACAATTGGTACTAGTTCTTGTTGGTTTCTCACACCTACACAAGTAAAAGCTTTTGGGGGAGCTTGGTTAGGATGGTGGCACAAAATTTTGATGCAATTGTAAGTGAGCTTCAATAATGTTGGAAAAGATTCGCAAGATGCAATGTAACAAGTAGACCAAGCATATAAGGTTCACGGAAACACACGCGCAAAAAGATAAGTGGGGTTGTGCAACCACGGGTGAGCCAAAATGTGGAATCCACAAAAATGCTCTTGTTGCACAACACTAGAGAGACGCTAGCACGATTGCAAAATAGGCGGATACAAGAACTTGTGCACAACCTACTTAGCAAAGATGCAACGACTTCTATCCCAAATATTTTGTATGCAAGGTGTTGCTATGATATGATCCAAGGTGATCGAGTATGACAATCTTAATGTTGTAAGATGCTATGGTTCTTGCTTAAAAGCTCTTTGCTTATCTTTTCTCTTTGCTTAAAAGCTTGTTTGGCACTTTGATGTTTGAGCTCTTTTCTCATGCAATGCTTGACGAACCAAGATAGCAAATGAGTATGCGATGACAACTTTGTGACACAAGAGATGATACCAATATATGCAACAATGATGTATGTATGCTATGGGAAGTATGATCACTAATGTGCACAAGTCTTGTAGCCGGCAATACTCAATGGCTAGTCTCGATGGGTAAGCAACGCAAAGGAGTAAGGCTATGATGGCTATCAATGTAATGGCAAGAGTGATATGTCCAATACCAAGATGAGGTTACCCGTCTTGCTTCCGGTATGGTGTCAAAATGGTGGCACGAATACCAAGGTGTAGTCGAGGTGGTCGTTGTTGATGACGATGTAGGACACGTCCGTGGCGAAGATGAGCGGCAGTGATGTCGATGTCGAACCGTACCTAGATAGCCGAAACACAAAAGGATACGGTACCGCAACTCAAATTCTCAAACCTCGAAGTAGCAAATGTGTCGGAGAGCAAAACGGTCCAAAAATAGTTGGGATATGTGGAAGTGGTGGAGGTATGCGGAAGTGGTTGGTATATGGTGGGCACCGGAACAAAATTTGATGGAAATTGGGCGGAAAACGGGGCGGTGGATGGAGATGTTGCTACCAGGGGTCGGATGTCCGGGTGGAAGGCCGGATGTCCGGGGGACGGATGCCCGGGCTGGACAGGCCGGATGTCCGGGCTCTGGGTCCAGGGACGAACGGGATGAACACCATGAGGAGAGGTTAAATCAGGGCGAAATTCGGAGGAATTTGTAGATGGAAGTTGGGAGAAAAAGGATGGAAAGCTAGATCCACTCAAAACAAAGCAAATCCACGGATCCAAACCAACAAAATCTCAACACACCAACAAATCAAAAAAACTGGGGCTATTTTTGGTGGGGATTTTTTGAATTAGGATGAAAAACAACAAAACAAGGCTAGAAACACAACGGGGAGGCTCCGAAATCGTGATCAACGTGACTCTAGATACCAAGATGATGTAGGGTAGAACCCTAATCGCTCGATCTTTCACGAAAGGAGCGGATCCCGCGAAGGACACGAGGAACACAAAGAGGGGAACAAGGGAAATCACAAGGGAAAACACGAGAGGAACACTCAAACTAACAAGAACAAGTCACACATGGGCTAGATCCTCGAGTACATAAAGTAAGATAAATGATCCATGATCAACTAGGGACAATACAAAAGGGTAACCGGTTCTTCTCCGTGAGGAGGTCTTGATGTTCTTCCCTAAATAGGGGTCTTGAATCCGCTTGGGGGATCTTCTCCGGTGGAGACTCGAATCTCTGAGGAGAAGGTAACCAAGTGGATGAGCAAAGCTCTCACACAAAATATGAGCTAATACTTTGCTAACCCTACAAAGTTGTATGGGGTGGAGTATATATAGGCTAGGGGGAGAAGGGATACATGGGCCTCGGCCCTTCACTGTGCGCAGAAAGGGGAGGCCGGATGTCCGGGCTGGTTGGGCCGGATGTCCGGGCTTTCAGGCGACGCCGGATGTCCGGGCTGGGGGGCAGATGTCCAGGCTGTAGCGGTGGCATTTGTTGCTCTCGGCTTCGGAGGGGCGGGTTTTCCGGGCCAGTGGCCGGATGTCCGGGGGCTCGGGAGAGGCCAGATGTCCGGGCTGCCGGGGCCGGATGTCCGGGACCTGTAGCCTTCTGCGGCTGGGCTGCTGTAGTGGAAGACGCTCCAGGGGCCAGACGTCCGGGGACTTGGCCGGATGTCCGGGGCCTGGGAGATGCTCTTGGCTCCTTCCGTTGGTTCTCCTCATCCGTGGACTTGGGGACTTGTACATCTTCATGCGCATCTTCGGGAGGTCCCTCTTGGTGCCTAATCATGCACAACACCTCGGACTTAGGTAGTAGCCATGTCTCATGCATAGAAAGTGGAAGTTCGGAGAGGAGTGAGTTCACCTTATCTTCGATAGCTTTGGCTCGGGCTCGTGTCATTGGTCCAAGTTGTGTCATTGGAGGTGTAGGTGCATCCATGGGGATGATCTTGGGATGCTCCGCATCACAACAGAGAAGTTTTTCTGGTCACAATTAGGCGCGTCGAAGCGCCCTCTGTTGCTGAATGAACAGATGTCCCAATGGGCCGAGCTTCATAGGATATCCGGTGCCGCCATGAAGAACATCATAATCCGGTTGTGGCCAACTGAGCCTGTTCCGAATAGTTACTTTGGCTTGGTGCAGCGGCTTGTTGATGCGGTGCCACGTATCGACGCTGTGAAGCAGTCGGTGTGCATCGAGGGTGCATGGATGGCCTTTGCCCGAGTCAAGACATTCTAGGGGAAGATGAAGGCCATCAATGTTGCGGTGAAGTGTCCACCCAAGGGCAAGGATTGTTACAAACCGAAGCATTATTTTGAAGACATCCTAGTGGCCGCCCGCTTGATAGACGGTCAGTGCTCGAAAGACATAATGTTCGAGTGAGGTGTATGAAAATTGTAAAAGACAATTTTATAGTTAATCTATTTTTATATTTTGCTCGAAAGCTTGTGTTCCTCCTGTGCGGCTGTTTTAATATAATCTGAAAGTTTTCTAGTTGTTGGCTTCAGGCCCCTCGTGGGAAGTACGGGGGCGTTCGGAAAAGCATTTGATCACTCTTGACCCAACGTCTTGGTCCATGAAGGAGGTGTCAATGCAGCGAACCAGGCAAGCATACTATAGGGCGTTAACACTTTCACTTAGCCATATGAGTCTTATGGTGGGTCTATGACATAGCCCCTGGTATGTATGCGGCTTATTCATACGATGCGTTTACATATTTGACCGGAAAGAGTTCCTTCGTGTGACATGGAGGAATCACTAAAGATTCCGATAAGTCATCGAGTGGTTGACCAGCTCTCGTCGCATCATGACAGTCAGTTTTCGGCTTTCTCTACTGAGGTGCTAAACCAGGTGAACCGGAAGCACAATCACAGTAGTTGTCCCATTACTACCCTAGCCGATAGAGCGGAACGTAGGATAGCAAGCACTAGAGCTGGACAACCCAACTATTGACCCAAGACATGATTCGGAGATGATGCATATAAGGCCAAACTCGCGCCGCCGAAGTATGCTGTAAAAGATGTTCGGACTTTGTTGGCAACTCATTTGTTCCCCTACCGAGCCCCTGGCAAGTTAAGCCGGGCTATATCTGTGAAACAACCATAGGAGGCGTATTCATTTTCGGAAAGATGCGGATGATTAATTCGGATAATGTTTACTGGGACCTGAGTGATATGCCAATGATTACTTGATATATATAAAGGCCACAACCCCGGCTATTTGAGATGCCCTGGGTCGAAGGCGGAGGAAAAATGCATGTTGCAGGCTCTAAAAAGAGTGCGGTCTAGAAAAAGTTTATTTTGGACCTCCTGTCGCACGACTGCGCGGACTATCCTTGGACCATCAGCCCCTAGCTCAAACCAGATACAGTTTGGCTGTGAGTCCTCTGCCAAGGACATGTTTTTTTAATGAGTTTAGCACATCGCCCAAAGACGAGTGCTAGAAGATGTCTACGGGGCTGAATTCGAAGATCGATAAACGATCAAGTTCGACATCCGTAGGCTCACGTGGTTTGGAACTTACGGCCGGGGACGAGTCCGGAGTTCCGGTGACAAAGACGTCGTGAGAGGTTAAGTCTATGTGCGGCTCCAAGCCGTGGAATCTGTGGCCTCCGTGGTGGGGTTGATCCTCCCGTCCTTGGATGGCGCAGCTTGCTCCGGATCTAAGGCCAGAGCGGTTACAAGAGCAATCTCCTAGACGCGGCCTGATGACAGATTTAGGTCATGATCATTGGGGTGACCAAGAGCGGCTACTGCGGTCTTGAATCCGGCAAAGATCAAGTTCCCATGGATGTCCTCAACATAGTTCAAGCTTCCGAATCTGACCTGATGTCCAGGGTCGTAGCTTTCAATCTGCTCCATATGGCCAAACGAGTTGGCCCGCAGTGCGAAGTGCCGAACAAGAAGATTTGTCCTGGGAGGAAAGTTTCTCCTTGGACAGCGTCATTATCGATGATTGAAGGGGCCATCAAAACCTTTTAGCCATAGCACATAGGAATTCTCAATGAAAGCACCAATGTCGGTGTCAAAACTGGCGGATCTCAGGTAGGGGGTCCCAAACTATGCATCTAAGGTCGATGGTAACAGGAGACAGGGGACACGATGTTTTACCTAGGTTCGGCCCTCTCTATGGAGGTAATACCCTACTTCCTGCTTGATTGATCTTGACGAATATGAGTATTACAAGAGTTGATCTACCACGAGATCGTAATGGCTAAACCCTAGAAGTCTAGCCTATATGACTACGGTAATGAGTATGTCCCCTCCGGACTAAGTCCTCCGGTTTATATTGACACCGGGAGGATCTAGGGTTAGACAAGGACGGTTACAAAGAAGGGAATCTACATATTCCGTCGCCAAGCTTGCCTTCCATACCAAGGTGAGTGCTATCCGGACATGGGTACAGTCTTCGGTCTTCGTATCTTCACAATGCATCAGTCCGGCCCATGGCCAACAGGCCGGATGCCCGAGGACCCCTTATTCCAGGACTCCCTCAGACACGCTCACGCGCGCGAAGATGACGAGAGGAGGAGGGACCCGAAGCAAACGACGCTCAGCTCATGTCCACGGCATGCCAGGGCGGTGGTCACCGCGCGAGCTAGCGCAAGAGGTTGCACCCGGGTCAGCCGACCATGCCTGCATGATAGGTCACAGCAAGGAGAAAGCCAAGAGGGAAAGAAACGAGCACAGGGGCTTAATTGGTGAATATGGCTTGAAGTGTTTGAGTCACACGGCAAGGTGTTTGTTGTTTGCTATGACTCACATGCTTGGCATTCACGGCTGAGCTTTGTCTGGGGTTGATCACTCACTAAGGTGACTAATATGGCATGGTTTAAGCTCAAGAGGAGGAGTTTAGGTAGCACTTGCTGTAGAAAGTGCCATACTGACCAGATTTGGGAAATAAGAAGGTGCACTCACACGAAGAAGCCACTTGAGCTGAAAATGAGTCATGGCAGGATGATTTGGGAATATGAGAGTGCCATAAAAATTTCATGCCATTTGGCCAAGCCAAAATGGTACTTTCTTCATACAGCACCTCTCTAGACACAAACTTAGGAAAAATCCTGAAAGAAAATGGCTGGAAAAATTGAGCCCAAATTTTGTGGAGATAGGTTAAATTGGTAGGATAAGGCCTAGGAAAATTTTCAGCCATAATGGAGCAATATAAAATATACTTGCTTCACTAGCTGAAAATTTTGACAGAAATAAAGATTTGATGCTCACCTCACATGGATGCATTGCATGAGATCAAATCTTGAGGAGAGCTTTGATTTGATTCTATGAAGGATCATGCAAACTTTCAACTCAATTGGGTTAACCTAGCTAGCACTTCCTCCACAACCAATTCCCTTAGATAGGAAATTTGAAAAATTGCTCAGGAATATTTGCTAGGCGAATTAAGTTGCATTTTGGCATGAGGCAATTATTTGGACATGAAAAGGTGTCCAAAAAGTTTGGGGTCAATTGGGCAAAGGTAAATGGCACTTTCTTCACAAACTACCATTCAGGACAGAATAGGAAAGGAATTATTGGTGGAATATTTTGAACATGGCAATGAAAAGTTTTGCCATATTTGAGGAATATATGACCCAAACAATTTATGAGAATTATTTGGGAATTTTAGGAGTGATGGAAATATAGGTTGCTTCACAACCTAGGGTAAAAGGATTATTCCTTTAATAGAAAAAGGAATATTCCCTAGAAGAAGAATATTGGGTTTGGTCCAAGATTGAAAGGGCAAGATTTTGGGAAGGGTTTGGGGAGGACAAGCCACTCTGGAAAGAAAGAAGAGGTCATCTTCTTCAGTTTCCAGACCACATAGCCACGAAAAAAGAAAATTCAAGCAAAACCCACAGAAAATCAAAAGAAAAAGGAAGGGCCAAAAATCAGGCTGTGATAGTGGGAAAGGGGGAAATGGAGAGGGAGTAGGAGAGAGAAACGGGGCACCGCCCCCTCCCCTAGTCCAATTCAGACTCGCATGGGGGGGTGCGGCCACCCCTTGTGGGTTGTCCCCTCTCTCTCCCGTGGCCCATGAGGCCCATGACTTCCCCCGAGGGGCCCGGTAACCCCTCGATATTCCGGAAAAATATCTGAACCACTCAAAACCATTCCGGTGTCCGAATACCATCTTCCAATATATCAATCTTTACCTCTCGACCATTTTGAGACTCCTCGTCATGTCTGTGATCTCATTCGGGACTCCGAACAATCTTCAGTCACCAAAACACATAACTCATAATACAAATCGTCATCAAATGTTAAGCATGCGGACCCTATGGGTTCAAGAACTATGTAGACATGACCGAGACATATCTCCGGTCAACAACCAATAGCAGAACCTGGATGCTCATATTGGTTCCTACATATTCTACGAAGATCTTTATCGGTCAAACCATAATAACAACATATGTCATTCCCTTTGTCATCGGTAAGTTAGTTGCCCGGGATTCGACCGTTGGTATCATCATAACTAGTTTAATCTTGTTATCGGCAAGTCTCTTTACTCGTTCCATAATGCATCATCCCGCAACTAACTCATTAGTCACAATGCTTGCAAGGCTTATAGTGATGTGCATTACCGAGAGGGCCCAGAGATACCTCTTCGATACTCGGAGTGACAAATCCTAATCTTGATCTATGCCAACCCAACAAACACCGAGACACCTATAGAGCATCTTTATAATCACCCGGTTACGTTGCGACATTTGATAGCACACAAGGTGTTCCTCCGGTATTCGGGAGTTGCATATTCTCATAGTCAGAGGAATATGTATAAGTCATGAAGAAAGCAATAGCAATAAAACTTAACGATCCTTATGCTAAGCTAACAGATGGGTCTTGTCCATCACATCATTCTCTAATTATGTGATCCCGTTCATCAAATGACAACACATGTCTATGGTCAAGAAATGTAACCATCTTTGATTAATGAGATAGTCAAGTAGAGGCATACTAGGGACACTCAGTTTTGTCTATGTATTCACACATGTACTAAGTTTCTGGTTAATACAATTCTAGCACGAATAATAAACATTTATCATGATATAAGGAAATTTAAATAACAACTTTATTATTGCCTCTATGGAATATTTCCTTCAAAAAGTATTAAGAATAAATTCTAACCATAGCATTAAACTTTTGGATCCAACCGGTCCGTGACGGAATAGCACATAAACTAGGGTTTAAGATTCTGTCACTCTCGCAACCCATCATCTAATAACTACACCACAATGCATTCCCTTAGGGCCAAATATGGTGAAGTGTCATGTAGTCGACGTTCACATGCACCACTAAGGGAATCACAACATACATACTATTAAAATATCAAACACATATCAAGTTCACATGATTACTTGCAACAATATTTCTCCCATGACCTCAAGAACAAAAGTGAGTACTCACAATAACAATCATGCTCGGGATGAGATGGGTATTAAATAGCATATTGTATCTAAACATATAATCTTCCACCAAATATACCACATAGTAATCAACTACAAGATGTAATCAACACTACTAGTCACCCACAAGCACCAATCTATAGTTACGGTACCAAGATTGAACATAAGAGATGAACTAGGATTTGAGAGGAGATGGTGCTGGTGAAGATGTTGATGGATATTGCCCTCCCCAAGATGGGAGAGTTGTTGGTGATGATGATGACAATGATTTCCCCCTCCGGGAGGGAAGTTCCCACTAGAGGGAAAAAGTGCTCCTGCCCAAGTTCCGCCTCAAGACGGTGACGCTCCATCCTAAAAGTCCTCTCCTTATTTTTTTTCTAGGTCAAAATGAATTATATACCAGAAGCGGGGCACTGGAGGTGGGCTGGGCTGAGCACAACCCACTAGGGCGCTCATATCTATGATGATGTTGATGATATCCTGAGCCCTGGTGTCTTGTGCTCACCAGGTGGCCCCCTCTTGTAGTTATTTGCTCCAGTATTTCTTATTTATTGCATAAAAATTCCTCATGAAGTTTCAACCCATTTGGAGTTATGCAGAATAGGTGGCCTGATGTAGCTTTTCCAGGTCCATATTTCCAGCTACCGGAATTCTCCCTCTTTGTGTGAACCTTGCATATTATGAGAGAAAAGGCATTAGAATTACTCCAAAGCATTATTATGCGTAAAAACATTGTAAATAATAGTAGGTAAACATAATGCAAAATTGACATATCAAGGCTACAACAGGGATCCGAAGACATGGATCCTTGAGTGGATGATTGGAGATGTCCATAATGAAAATGAACTGTAGAGTATTTTTCAGAAGCCTGAGCCCAATATGAGTCAGATGCTCAGTATGATGAAGCCATTGCCTATGGATGCTGAATATCCCAAGGAGTTCTTTGTCAAAGACCTCGAGTACCTGCCCCGCACCATATAACATATTCTGAGGATCGGAAGACATGTATCACTTCACTAGAAGCAGGATAGGCATCATGATTAGCTGAAGCAATAGATGCACAGTCTGCTCATTGACGTCAATCACATTCGCAATCTGGCTACCAAGAATTCATTTGTTGCACATGAAGCCTGTCGGCGGTCCTAGAAGGACCTCACAATGCTCTATTCTGAAGATGATCTTCACGAAGATGGCTTCACAGAACGATTCAAGTTTGACTCTAGGCCTCCACAATCGGCACGTTGGCATCCAACTCCCTCTATTGAAGATTCAGACTATTCATCTTTGGCTCCCACGGTGGTTGCTCAAGTCATAGAGGAAGAGGACGACGCCACTTCACCTGCGATGGCTTCACTGCATCACGATTCTGCACCAGACCCGTTTGCACCGCCCAACACCAACATCGACCCAGCTGCTCCATCATCTTCACCACCTGAGAGCGAGTAGACACTATATGTCTTCAAACCTTTTTGGTCCTTACCGACAAAGGGGGGAAGCATATGAGTTGATAGCCTTCAAGCGGGTCCATATGGGTCGGGTGCTTATTATTGCCTAAGTTTTTACAACTCTCGTTCTTGAACTATTTGGCTTTTTGAGATGTAACACTTAAACTTGATGGTCATCTGCCACTTTTGCTGCTACCTTATGATGCGATGATAAATTCCGCATGAAGTCATTCTGCAGATGACCATTTCTCATTATGCATTTCATTATCTTCATTACTCTTATGTATGCATGATGAATTGTCTTCATGTGTTGAAAATGATCTCCACAAAGTAAACCTTGCGATGTGCATTTGCAGTCACAAGCAAAACATTTCTATGCACATATTTAGGGGGAGCCTTTTTCAACCTATGAAGACAATGCATGTACTTTAACTTTCACATACTTTTATCCCCGTTGAAAACTTCAACCAGTTTGTCATCAATCACCAAAAGGGGGAGATTGTAAGTGCATCTAGTGCCACCCCTAGTTGGTTTTGGAGTATTGTCGACAAACATGGTTGAGGGACTAATGTGTTCGTGAGAATTGCACGATAAGACAGGTAATAGTCCCTCATTGATTTGGTTTACCTACCAGAGATGACCCCTAAAAATGTATGAAGACATTGAAGACAATGGTGTTTCGTGAAGACATTCACGATGAAGATAATGAGTGAAGACATTCACCTGAAGACTATGGAGTGCGAAGACATAGTTTATTTTGTAGTTTCATTTTCTTCTTTCTTGAGTCATAGGAACCACCTTACTGTTAAGTGGGGTCCAAGTGAACAAATTCAGATGACTAAAGTGATGCTCAGCCAAAATCCCATGTCTTCGAGCAAAGACAATGAGAGAAAATCTTATCCAGAGTTGGATGAGTCAGCTTTGCTTGTAGCCCAAGCCAAGCTTCCGCGTGTGTTTGAAATCCACCCATTGGACACGTGTGTTGGTTCCTTAGTGACCTAGGGTCATTTCAGACATATCATGTTGGGTTGCCTCTAGGCTATAAATAGCCCACCCCGTACACCATAATTTGGTGGCTGCTCAGAGTAAGTGCACGGCATTTGTCGTTTGAGAGCAACCCACCTCCGAAGTCTTTGAGAGAGAGATCCTTGCAAGGACATAGCCCAAAACACCCAGAGCCAAAGTGTGTTAGGCATTACTGAAGTATTTCTATCTCGTGACCTGAAGACTTGTTACACTTGAGGACTGTGCATCCTCCAGCCGGTTAGGCGTCACGTTCTGAGGATCCAAGAGTCATTCTGGATCGCTAGTGAATGTGTCTGTGAAGGTTTGGAAGTCTACCTTGAACACTTACCAGAGTGATTGGGCGAGGACTAGGTGTCCTTATCTCAAGGGGAATAAGGTGAAGACACGTTCTTCTAAGTTCAATCTTAGCATCCCTAACCAGAAGTACAGTTGTCACAGCAACTGGACTAGTCTACCAAATCCTTGTCTTAACCAAGCAACTGGTTCTATCCCCTACTTACTGTACATTTCAATTCGTCTTCATGAAGTCATTACTTGCCTGCCTGGTCTGTTTGACTTCACTGTGTGAAGACTATTAACTGTTTGGCTTCATAATGTCTTCCATTCTGATCCACACTACCAAGCTGCTATTTGTCTTCGTACTTTCACTATACTGCTTACTGGCTATGGCTTGTCTAGTGTAGTTCATCTTCCGCTGCATATCATATAGGTTCATTTCAACTGTTTGTCTTCAAAAACCTTCTGGTTTGAAGACTTCCATAAAAATCGCCTATTCACCCCCCTCTAGTCGATAACTAGCACTTTCAGTTCTTTGTGTGCAGGTACCATTTACATAGCCTGGCTTGGTCCTCCTATTGGATTGATACCTTGGTTTCATAAATGAGGGAAATACCTACTATAGTTGTGCTGCATCATCCCTTCCTCTTTGGGGAAATACCGACGTAGCTTCTAGCCGCATCGGTCAAACACTTTCATCGACATAGTAGCTCAAGCACGACGGTGGGAGTTGCACACACGTGGTGGCATAGTTTCACACACAGGACCACGAAGCTACACACTCTCATCGATGTAGTAGCTCACGCACGACCGCCAAGCTGCACACACTCGTCGGGGTAGCAGCTCATGCGCCGTCGTAGAGTTGCACACTCGTCTGCATGGTCGCACACACGACCACGAAGTAGCACACCCTCGTTAGCATAGTCGCACACGGGCGGCCATGGAGGTGCACATTATCTATCGGGTGGTAGGTGCGACATATGCCAACGGGTGGCTTATCATTGTGGGAGCTAGTAAGACGTCGCTGGTGCCTGGAAGCGGGATGAGGCGAAGACATGCACGCCGGTGAATCTTACCCAGCTTCGGGGCTCTCCGTGGAGATAACACCCCTACTGCTGCACTGCGGGGTCTCCGCATGATCGCTAGATGAACAAGTAGCTACACGATGCTCCTTGAGCTGTTTTGTGAGGAGAAGAAGTAGAGCACGGCTAGCCCTCCTCCCCTCTCTATGTGGTGTCTAGAACTAGCTTGGATCCATCCTTTGCATGGGTGTCCTGGGGGGTTTATATAGGCCTACCCCCCGGGGGTACAATGGTAATCCGTCTGGGCGTGGGGCCCAACCGTCCGTGTCTACACTCGCCGGCTTCTGTGCCGGCTGCTGGGTCCCGCCGGCTGCCGGCTCCTTGGTCGACAGGCAGGCCCCACCATCTAGGGCCTTGTCGGTGGCTGGTTACTATTGCTCAATCCTGGTGACGAGGGCTTCGCCGAGGTGGGCGTGGCTACAGTGCCGCCATCCGGCGGGTGATCGTTGTAGCCTCACCGCGTCTTGTCTCCTTAATGGGGCGTCTCCTTCGAGGGAGGTGGCAAGCCGGCTGTGGAGAGCCGGCTTTGTCGTGGGCCAACTGGGGGAGGCCTGGCCGCCTTCGGGTGTCTCTCTGCCTGAAGGGGCCCACTGCCCGTGGGCCACATTGGCAGCCCGTCATGGATGACATCAGGGTCAACGTGGCAACAGTGCCGCGCTGGACGGGTCATGGTCACCTATACGGCGCACTGTGCCAGGCGTGCTCCGAGATTCGGGGGTGGCAGGCTTTACTATAGCCACGCCCCGTCACATCGCCGTTATGTGGATGCAGACTTCGAGGGTACGATCTTGACCGCTTTGTGGGAGCCGGCTTCTTGGAGTCGGCCTTCTCGCGGCCGGTTTCTCGGAGCCGGCCCTCCCGCGGCTTTCTTCATGAGGGCTAAAGTCAGGTCGCCTTCCGATAGCCGGCATGGGAGACAGCCGGCAAGGGGAAGGCGGCCCCACGTCTTGGATTCTTGAGGGCCGGATCGGCTCGTAATTTTTTCAGAGGGGCCAGGGGGAGCCGGCTAGGCTACCCGTGGTCATTTACTCCGACAGTAGTCCCCGAAGCTGATCGAGCTTCGAGGCTGACAAAGGGACAAGAAGCTTGGTCAGCTTCCTATCCTGAGGGGCCGGCTTTGCTTGTGCGCGCCGCCTTCGGAAAGCCCCGTTCCTCGTAGGCGGGAACGCGGGTCAGCCTGCGAACTGACCGTGCGCCTTCACATGGGCCACGTGGCAAGGAAATCCTGCCAACACACGCGCGCGACGGGACGCCGCCGCAGGCCCGGGCCTGCCACTCCCAGGCCTCGGCCCGAGCGCGGATCTCCTGCGGCCCACACGGACCGCTCGCCTTCCCGCGGTGGTTTTATTATGCCATCAGGGCGCAGTAATCGTGGGACATGGGGGAGTGGGCGCAGTTGATCCCCATGTTCCCCCACGCCACGCCTCCTCGGCTCCGCTGCGCGGGTCTATAAGTAGGGGGAGGAGGGGGAGCGGCAAAGGCTCGCACGCTCTCCCTCGCTCCGCCCCTTCTCGCCTTCCTTCTTCTTCCTTCCGCCGCCGCAGCAACCTATTGCCGTACCGTTCCGCCGCCGGACCTCTCGGCTCCCTCGGTCCCGCCGTAGCGGGGTCGGGCACGTCTCCGCCGTCGCATCGTCTTGCTCCTCGCCGCGTCACTCCCATGGTGCTGTCGAGCTCGTGGGATGGCTCCAACGTCCACGAGGACCACATCGAATTCCTCCGCCGGACGCGGTGCCTGCCGGTCGAGAACTTCGTGCGGGTTCGTCAAGCGCCGGCGAGGGAGATTTCACCGGCATCGGAGGAGGGTGAGCGGGTGATCTTCCGCTCGCACTGCCTGCGCAGCTTCGGCCTCCCGGCGAGCGGATTCCTTCGAGCCTTCCTTGAATTCTACCACCTCTAGCCACATCACCTCACGCCCAACGCGGTGATGCTGCTGTCGCCTTTCGTCACCCTGTGCGAGGGCTTTCTTGGGGTTCTCCCCACGCTCGAGCTCTGGGGGGAATTCTTCCAGAGCAATCTCGGCACCGTCGTCGCGGGCGTGCCCGCCCCCTGCGGAGCCTTCATTGCCATGAGGCGGGCGAGTGAGAACAATCCGTTCCCGCCCATCCCGCTGATCCAGTCGGTGAAGCTCTGGCAGAAGTCCTACTTTTAAGTGAGGAACGTCGCCCCGCAAGGCGACTACGTCAACCTGCCGGCTTACGTAGCCGGCCCGCCGGCTGGGAGGCAACCTTCATGGAGCTACCAGGCCAGGTCGCTGTCTCAGGCCGGGAACGTAGCCATCTCCCGGCTCCGGGTGATGATCCAGTCGGAGGGCCTGACTGGAGCTGACTTGGTGGCCGCCTTCGTGGAGCGCCGGGTACTTCCGCTCCAAGGCCAGCCTCACATGATTTGCCAGATGAGCGGCCGCTTCGACCCATGCCGGCTAAGCACCAGGGAGATGCCTCATGCGGAGGTGTCTTACATGGTGAACTACATCTCCAACTACAAGCTCGCCGAGGACTGGCGATACGGCAAGGAGCCGTATTCTCGCGCCAACCCTCCGCCTGCCATAAGTTGTTCTTCTTTTCTTCCTTTTTGTAGCCGGCCTCATGATAGCCGACCTTTGATCAGTTGGTTTGCCTTTAGCAGAACCCTCTTCTTCCGCCGACAGCCGGGGCCGCAGGGGTAGAGCGCCAACTCCTCCCCGACCGCACAGTGGACGACGCTGATGATCCGGACCTGGGAGCGGCCGCCATGGAAGACGCCATCGTGGGGGAAGGCGAAGAGGCCAGAGGCGCGGGGCTCGGGGCCGGCTTCGAGGACTGGCCGGACGATGACGAGGTCGAAGCCGCCCCGCACCGCCAGCTGGCGCTTGATCATCAAGGCACGAGCCCGTCTGTCGCACCGGCTACCCGTGGCGGCGCGCAGAAGCGTCGGGCCGCGTCGACCTTCTTCGGCAGCCGGCCGAAGAAATCCAAGGCTTCTACGGCGGTGACCAAGCGGGATGAGGCGGCCATGAAGGCGGCCCGCTTCCGCAAGGCGGTAAAATAGCCGCAGGCGATCTCGGCGTAAGTCGTCGAACGTCTTGTGTATATATATTTTTTGTTGTTCTTTTCGATTGAAGCTCTTCTAAACCTTTCTTTGCTCGTCGGACAGGGCATCGCTTTCCCTTGAGCGGGGTCCTGGCAGCTCCGTAGTCGGGCCGACTGGAGGGTTTTCAAGCTCCCGCCGCATGGATCCCCGCGCTGACCTTAGGGAGGCCACGGTGCGGAACGCACAGGAGGCACGGGAGGAGCGGGAGGCGGCGGAGCGAAGGACCGCCCAGGCGGCGAAGGAGCAAGTCGACACGGCGGCCAAGGCCCGGGCGGAGACGGAGGCGGAGGCCTCGCACAAACAGCCTCCGCTGCTCATCATTCCCCTCCGTGTCGTGGCCCCCGACATCCCCGTGCCCCCGTCAGAGGAGGTCAACCAAGACCCGCCAGTGATGGAGAGGAGGGAGGACCACGTGATCTTCGTGGAGCGGGCGCCGCAGGCGGCGCCGACTGGAGCGGGCCAAAGCGGCCAATCAGCTGCGGCACCAAAGCAGCCGGCCGGGGGCGATCCGGAGGCAGGGGACGGCCTCGAGGTGCAGCCGGCATTGCCCCGGAGCCGCACCGAGCTGCGGGCGACAGCCAGACGGCGGAGGCCCTGGAGGCGGCCAGCGCCAGCACGTCCGAGTGGACTCCCAGCGGGGGGACGGGCGAGCTGAACGCGACGGCCCAGGAGGTCCGGAACCGGCTTCAAGCCCAGGCCGCCTCGCTGCAGCGATACACCCAAGAGTTCCTCGCGACGCGGGCCATCATCCGGGTGAGTCTTTTGGCCTTGGTTGTTTTGCTCTTTTTGATTTCTTTCGTGGGGGCGCGTCAGCGCACCCACTGGGTGTAGTCCCCGAGTTCCGAGTCGGCTGCTGCGCAGGCGGCTTGGAACTTACTAGGTCCTGACAACTGTCTTATTCTCGCCTCCTGTCTGATCTTCTAGGAGTATCATAACCTCCGCGTTGCTGCCTTCAACTCCCAGGCTCAGGAGCTGGGCCGGAGAACCAAAGACCTGACCAGCAGCCGGAGTGCGTGCTTGGTTTCATTCATCTCCTGTGGGGGCGCGTCAGCGCACCCACTGGGTGTAGTCCCCGAGATTCAGGCCGACTGCTGAGCAGCCGGGTCGAATCTTTCTCGATGACTTCTTCCTTATTGATTCAGGCCGACTGCAGGAGCCAATGCCGACTTGAGGGGGCAGCTCAGCGGGGCCCATGCCGCCCTTCGCGCCAAGGAAGCCGAGTACAACGCCTTGGTCCTGGAGCGTGACCGCCTGGCCAAGAAGTTGGCCGACCAAGAGGAGAGCCACAAGGCGGCCCTGAAGAAGGCACAGGACAGCAAGGACGCCCTGAAGGCCGAGTTCAAGACCGAAGCGGCGGGCTGGGCTGAGGCGAAGCAGACACTGAGCGAGGGCTTCGGTCGTATCAAGGATCTGATCGATGTTAAGCCGCCTTCTTCACTCCTTGCTTGCCCCTTGATCCCTGATTTGTGTTCTGACTTGCGCTGCTTTTTGTTCTCTGTGCAGACTACTTTCCCGGCTACTCCGTCTTCGCCACCCAAACCATCGAGGCCCATCGCGAGGCGCGCCGGCAAGCGGGGGCTGAAATCGCGCCGGACACGAGCCGGACGCTTGAGGAGGAACTCTTGGCGGTCCAAGCCCGGCTGCAGCCGGCTCACCGTATGCTCCGCCGCCTCCAGCGCGCCGGGGCGCAGGTGTTGGCCGCCCTCTGGCCAGGCGAGACGATTCCCCGCACCCTGAGTCGGACTGCCGACTGGCTGGAGCCTTCATCGCTGGAGGCTCCAGCCCGGCTTGGAGCTGGGCGGGCGCTGGAGTTCGTCCGGGCCTGGTATCCAGGGCTGAACCTGGACCAGCTGCGCACCTGGTGGTTGGAGGCCGACGAGGAGATGGAGGAGGTGCGGTCGGTTATCGCTCAACGCGCTTCGACGATCGCCGAGTGCACTGACATCAGCGTCTTCGCTCCTGAAATTAATGATGACGGCGTTGCCCAGCCGGAGGAGTTGTTTGGGCTGGACCCGGCAGTGGGTGAGGACTCGGCAGAGGAGATCGCCTCCAGCGATGAAGGCAAAGACGACGAAGGAGAGGAAGGCGAAGACGTTGAGCCGGCTGGTGAAGCAGCCAGCCAGCCTCAGCCTGAGCGTGCTTCCAGCAACGAGGCGCGTGCTAGTGCGCCCTCTGCGGGAGGCGGTGATCATGCCGAGGTTTGTCAGCCGGCCACTCCTCCAGCGGGCACTGCCGTCTCCACCGACCTGCCCGACTCGCCAGTCGCTCCCCTGGCTTAATCTGTTGTCCTTGTTTTTCCTGCTTCTTATCCTTTGAACAATTTTTATTAAACTTGCGCAGTTCCACCCACTAGGGGTGTATTCGAACTATGTTGAATGCTGGCCTTTTGAAGGTCTTTTGTGTAAATATGATTGTGTGCGTGTTTGGTTTCCATTCGTGTACGCTTTTTATCCTTAGGCTGTTTCCTTTGCTGCCTTCCCCTTTTGGGAAGGCAAGTACTCGAGCTTTCTTAGATTGAAGCGAGGTGAATGGAAGCCGGCCGGCCGGCTACTCTGGTAGTCGGTCGGTGCTGGGAAAAAAACCGGCTTTTGTTATATTAGTCCGTTAGTCCCTAGCCGTTTTTCATGTGGGCATCCTTTCCTGCCTTTAACTCTTGCCAGCCAGACAGCCGGTTCTTCGAACTGTGACTTTTGGCAAGAGAAGGCTTGGGTGCCGGCACACTACTTGTCTGACCGCGGGTAGGACTTTTAATATAACTCTATGCGGCCAGTCCCCGGGCCGACTAGTCGAACCCGGTGCCGGACAAAAAAAGTAAATGTGATGACAAGGTCATAAGCATGATATTCTTCATTCATAGATAAAAGATGGCAGTCCCCGAGCTCTCCTCGGGGGGCCTATTGTCTCGTACTTAGTACAAAAGTTAGCGTGATACATACTGCATTTCAACTGTAAAATCTTCGGAGGAGGTTGGTGTTCCATGGTCGTTCTGACTCCTTGCCGGAGTCGTCTCTCTTTCGTGCCTTCGGCTTCTGCGCGTCGATCAGGTAGTAGGAGTCGTTGCCTAAAGCTCTGCTGATGACGAAGGGGCCCTCCCAAGGGGCCGAGAGCTTGTGCTGGCCGGCTGTTCGCTGGATCAGCCGGAGCACAAGATCGCCCTCTTGGAAGGATCTTGGCTTGACCTTCCGCCTGTGGTAGCGGCGCAGGCCCTACTGATAGATGGCGGACCGGCTGAGGGCTAACAACCGGCCTTCTTCCAGCAGGTCGACGCCATCTTCTCGTGCTTCCTTGGCCTCCGCCTCCGTGTACATGGTTACCCGAGGCGAGTCGAACTTGATGTCAGTTGGGATGACCGCCTCGGTACCATACACAAGGAAGAAAGGAGTGAAGCCGGTTGACTTGTTTGGGGTAGTGCGCAGACTCCAGAGGACGGTCGGCAGCTCATCGAGCCAACAGCCGGCCGAACGCTCCAGTGGTACGACTAGTCGGGGTTTGATGCCAGAAAGGATGAGGCCGTTGGCTCGCTCGACCTGGCCGTTTGACTGCGGGTGGGCAACGGACGCCAAGTCCAACCGGATGCCTTGCGTCGCGCAGAAACGTGCCAAGGCTCCCTTGGCGAAATTCGGGCCATTGTCGGTGATGATGCTGTGTGGCACGCCGTACCGAGTTGTTATTTCTGCGATAAATGTCACGGCAGTCGGCCCATTCAGCTTCTTGATCGGCTTTGCCTCAATCCATTTGGTGAATTTGTCTACAGCGACAAGCAATTGTGTCATGCCGCCGCGCGCCGTCTTGAATGGGCCCACCATGTCCAGTCCCCAAACGGCGAAGGGCCAAGTGAGGGGAATGGTCTTGAGTGCTAAAGCCGGCATGCGTTGCTTGGAGCTGAAGAGTTGGCACCCTTTGCAATGTTTAACTAACTCCTTGGCGTCATCCAAAGCAGTCGGCCAAAAGAAACCATGGCGGAAAGCTTTGGCGACGAGTGATCTTGAGGCTGCATGGTGGCTGCATTCTCCTCGGTGGATGTTTCTGAGTATTGAAATGCCCTTCTCTTGCTCGACGCATCGCTGGAGGACTCCAGTGACACTGCGCTTGACGAGCTCTCTGTTGACGATAGTGTATGCTCCGGCTCGGTGTTGGACTTGTCTTGCCTCTGTTTCGTCAGCCGGCAGATCTTGGTTTATTAGGAAGTTGAGGATGGACTGAGCCCATGATGGAGCTGCGACTTCTTCTATTGCCAACACGGCTACTGCGACCAGGGTAGGCAGGCTGGGTGGTGAAATGCTGGAGTCGGCCGCCGCCTGCTATGTTGGTGCAGTCTCCGGGCCAACTACCGCAGTCCCCGAGCCGGGTGTGGCAGTCCCCGGGTCGGGCGTAACTACGGAAGTCCCCGAGCCGCCTGCTGATGTCCCTTGGCCGACTATCGAAGTCCCCTGGTCACCCTCGTGGTTCTTCAAGCCGGTCCCGGCTGTATCGGGGTCAGGAGGCACGAAGATGGAATCGGACTCTGGAGACGGCTTGATAGACGGCTTGAGGAGGCGTTGTAGAGAGACACCGGTTGGTATTGCTTGCCGAGTGGAGCCTATTCAAGCCAGGGAATCAGCTGGCTCGTTGTCGGCTCGCGGTACGTGGAGGAACTCGCATCCTTCAAAATACCCACTGATCTGCTGAACGAGGAAGCGGTAGCTTGCCATATTTGCGTCCTTGGCATCCCAGTCGCCGGATGATTGCTGGACCACCAAGTCCGAGTCGCCATAACATAGGATCCGGCGAATGCCGAGCTCTTTGGCAAGCCAGAGCCCGTGTATGAGCGCCTCATACTCGGCCACGTTGTTGGAGGCGGCAAAGTGAATTTGCAGCGTGTATCTGAGCTTGTCGCCTTTGGGAGAGGTGACGATGATGCCGGCTCCCAAGCCGGTGCGCATCTTGGACCCATCGAAGTGCATGCGCCAATGAGTGGAGTCGGGAGCTGGCGGCAGGTACTGGGTGTCGGCCCAGTCGACAAGGAAGTCGGACAATGCTTGGGACTTGATGGCGGTGCGAGGCTGGTAGAAGATCGTGTAAGGGGCCAGCTTGATGGCCCATTTCACCACCCGGCCGGATGCATCCCGGCTGCCTATGATCTCGGCCAGCGGGGCAGTGCATACCACCGTGATGGGATGCTCTTGGAAGTAGGGCTTCAGCTTCTTGGCGGTGAAGTACACGCCGTAGCACATCTTCTGGTAGTGCAGGTAGTTCTGCTTCGAGGTAGACAGCACCTCGCTCAAATAGTACACCGGCCTCTGGACCGGCTGGGCTCGGCCCTCTTCTGGGCATTGGACTACGATGACGATGCTGACCACCCGGCTGGTTGTGGCAATGTATAGGAGCATGGGCTCTTTCTCAGTCGGCACCGCCAGGATAGGCGGCGTGGCTAGCATCTTCTTCAGCTCATGAAAAGCTTGGTCGGCTTGGTCATTCCACTCGAAGTGAGTGGTCTTCTTCATGAGGCGGTAGAGGGGGAGAGCTTTCTCTCCGAGCCGCTTGATGAAGCGGTTTAGGGAGGCCAAGCATCCGGTGAACTTCTGGACGTCTCGAAGTTTGGTGGGAATCGCCATTCTCTCAATGGCCTTGATCTTTACTGGGTTGCATTCGATGCCGCGTTCGAAAACCAGGAAGCCTAGGAGTTGGCCGGCTGGCACTCCGAACACACATTTCTCGGGGTTCAACTTGATTTGGAACTGGCGTAGGTTCTCAAATGTTTCCTTGAGGTCTTCCAGCAAGGTGCCGCGCTTCTCCATCTTCACCACAATGTCGTCTACGTAGACGTGGGCATTTCTGCTGAGCTGCTTGAGGAGGCACTTCTGCATGCAACGCTGAAAAGTGGCACCGGCATTTCTCAAGCCGAATGTCATAGTCAGGGAGCAGAAGGCTCCGAATGGCGTGATGAAGGCGGTCTTCAGGCGGTGTGCCGGATCTAACTTTATCTGGTGGTATCCTGAGTAAACATCCAAGAAACTCAACAGCTCGCATCCGGCCATGGAGTCTATCACTTGATCAATCCTTGGCAGGGCAAAGGGATCTTTGGGGCAGGCCTTGTTGAGGCTCGTGTAGTCTATGCACATGCGCCACTTGTTGTTCTTCTTTAGCACGAGGACCGGATTGGCGAGCCATTCTGGAAAGAAAACTTCCATAATGAAGCCGGCTGCCAGAAGCCGGGCTATCTCTTCTCCTACAATCCTCCTTTTCTCCTCCGACAGTCGGCGGAGGGGTTGTTTGACTGGTTTTGCGTCTTCTCGGACGTGTAGCTTGTGCTCGGCGAATTCCTTCGGAACACCCGGCATGTCCTTGGGGGACCATGCAAAGATGTCCCGATTCTCACGGAGGAAATCGGTGAGCTCGCTTTCCTATTTGCTGTTTAGGTTTGCCCCGATGACGGCAAACCTCTCTGGGTGCTCGGGGTCAAGAGGTATCTTCTTCGTCTCCTTGGCCGGCTGGAAAGATCCTTGGGCATCATACTCCTTGGGATCGGGGGACATGGCCGACTGTTTGCCGGCCATGGCCACGACTCGGTCCGACATCTTCTTTTCTTCGGCTATCACAAGGTACTCGGCCAGCCGGCTGCTGGCTGCTGCGCACTCGGAAGATTTCTTGTAATCGCCGGCTATAGTGATGAAGCCTTTGGTGCTCGGCATCTTCATCTTGAGGTAAGCATAGTGGGGAACAGCCATGAACCTGGCCAAGGCAGGTCGGCCAAGCAATGCATGGTAGGGGCTCTCCAGGTCCACCACTTCAAACCAGATCGCCTCCCGGCGGAAATGCTCCTTGTCCCCAAAGAGTACATCAATCTTGATATTGCCAATGGGGGCACAGGACAGGCCGGGTACGATGCCATGGAACACAGTCCGAGTAGGCATGAGTTGCTTCGTGTTGACGTTTAGCTTCTCCAGGGTGTCACGGTACAGGATGTTGATGCTGCTCCCGCCGTCTATCATCACGCGGGAGAAACGGGCGGCGCGTCTGTCCGTTGCAAGGGTGGCATTCAGAACCAACGCATAAGAGCCGGGAGATGGCATCACCTCTGGGTGGTCGGACCGGCTCTAGCTGATAGGTTTTTCTGACCAGTGCATGTGCTCGGCAGGGTTGGCAGCGACCATGCTGACCTCCTGGTGCTCTCGGCGTCTGCCACGCTGGTCTTCGGGCTGGCTTGTAAAGACGACATAGGCGGCATGCTCGTCGGGGAACTCATCGTGCACGGCTCCGACTGCAGGCCGAGCAGTCGGCGGCTGCGGAGCCGGAGGCGGCGGACCGGCAGGCGGCGGCGGCGCGAGCCCTTCGCCTTTGGAGATTTGGGTGAGCCAGTGGCACTTCCGGGTTGTGTGCTTGGACAGCTTCGTGCCGCTGTGGAACTTGCATGGGGCGTCGAGAGTTTGCTCGTAGGAGAAGGCCGGCTGCCAAGCCGGCTAGCCGCCCCTCTGCTTCTTGGGTGCGGGCCGCCCTTCGGGCTGCTCGTCTTCGACTGTGGCCACCTGCCGAGTGGTGGAAGGCGGCACGGGGCCTTTGCGCTTGTGGTCGTTCTGGTGTGGGCATCGGCCAGAATCCCCAGCCGGCGTCTTGGGCGCCGGGTTGAGTACTTTCCCGGACGCGTCTACCCGGAGCTCGGTCTTCATTGAGGAGTCGGCGATGGCGTACTTGTCCGCTATGTCCAGAAGCTCGTCGAGGGTAGTCGGCTTGTCGCAGAGAAGCTTGTGCTTGAGGAGGGTGCCTTCTCGGCACCCGGCAGTGAAGTATTCTATGGATTGCACCTCGTGCACCCCTTCGCAAGAGTTGCGGAGCTCGGCCCAACGTGTGAGGTAGTCGCGAGTGGACTCGGTGGGGCCTTGTACACACAAGGAGAGCTGTCTGGGCTTGGGAGCCCGCTTGTAGGTGATGGTGAAGTTGCGGACGAAGGCTTCTGTGAAGTCTAGCCAGCTGTTGATGCTGTAGGGCTTGAGGCTGTTGAGCCAGGTCCGCGCCGTGCCTTGCAGCATGAGGGGCACGTACTTCACGGCAACACGCCTGTTGCCATTTGCTATGCTAACCGCCGTGGAGTAGTCGATCAACCAATCTTTCGGCTTCGCGGAGCTGTTGTACTTGGGCGTGTCTCTTGGGAGCGAGAACCCTTTGGGGAAAGGCTCGTCGCGGATGTGGGGACCGAAGCAAGGAGGGACGACATCATCTTCTTCTTCCAGCGCCAAGGGTTGCGCTAGGCGGTCGATCCGATGGCGGGCGTCGTTCTCACCGACTCCTTCACGGCGACCTAGTCGGCCGCTGAGAGTCAGATGCGCAACAGGCGGTGGGGTGGGATATCTCTCCCCATGGGGCCGAGGCGGAGGCGGGTTGCCCCGCCACTCCATGGCCCGGGGGTGGCCCTCTGCGTCTCGCTCGATGGAGATTCGGGTTCGGCTTCGGCTGGCAGCCGGCTCTTTCTCGCGCCGCGCGCGGGTTTTACCCGCAGTCGGCGTCCGGGACGTCGCACCGTGATCTCGGCGCGGGGGAGGGCTTTCCGCGCGGGCGTCCGCTTCGTGCCGCTGTGCGGCCGCATCGATTAGCTGCTGGATGCGTCTGGTCATGTGGGGGAGTTCTTCGGCCCCCAATCCGTCTAGCTCGTCTACGGCCGCCTGGGCGGCACACAGGTTCTCGAGTGGAGTGGCGTAGACTGGGCGGTCGACTCCTAGCGTGTCGGCGATGGCAGCGCCGCGCTGCCTAACAACGCCGGCCTGGCTGGGCCCGCCTGGGGGCGGCGTGCCAAAGGCGGCGTGGTCGGCTTCGCGCCGGTGGGCCTTAGTGAGGCGTCTCATGGAAGCCAGCTTCCGGCCCTCCGCGAGGAGGGCGAGGCGGCGAGCCTCCAGTGCTTCGGCATCGGCATCGGCCGGGAGGGGGATGGTCAAGTCGTGGACCGCCGCATGCGGGGCGTCGTGGGCGCTCTCGTCGGAAGCGTCGCCGTGTCCGATGACCATCACCTCGGTGGTGACAGCATCGCAGCCATCGGCCCGGGGAAGCGGGTCGTTGTAGATCATGACATCGGTGGGGAAAGTGTTGAGTGAGGCCGTGTCGGAGTCGGCAGGCATCGGATCGGTGGAGCCGACAGACTCCAAGTCCACAGCTGGCTCGCCGGAGACGTGGTGCTGGCCGAGGAGGTTGACGAGGTGGTCGGTGCCCGCGTCGGAGGCGAGCTCGTCGGAGATGAGGGTCTTGTCAAGGAGATCGGCGAGGCTGCTCACTGCACAAACGTTGGTGACGCCTTGCAGCGCGTCGTGGCAAGCGCCATCGGGCGTGCCGGGCTGGCTACGCTCGCTGGGAAGGAAGAGGGTTCCCGTCCAGAACAGGTCTCCGGACGACGGTGCACCTGGCCCCACGGTGGGCGCCAAATGTCGGGTGGTAGGTGCGACATATGCCAACGGGTGGCTTATCATTGTGGGAGCCAGTAAGACGTCGCCGGTGCCTGGAAGCGGGATGAGGCGAAGACATGCACGCCGGCGAATCTTACCCAGCTTCGGGGCTCTCCGTGGAGATAACACCCCTACTGCTGCTCTGCGGGGTCTCCGCATGATCGCTAGATGAACAAGTAGCTACACGATGCTCCTTGAGCTGTTTTGTGAGGAGAAGAAGTAGAGCACGGCTAGCCCTCCTCCCCTCTCTATGTGGTGTCTAGAACTAGCTTGGATCCATCCTTTGCATGGGTGTCCCGGGGGGTTTATATAGGCCTACCCCCCAGGGGTACAATGGTAATCTGGCTGGGCGTGGGGCCCAACCGTCTGTGTCTACACTGCCGGCTTCTGCGCCGGCTGCTGGGGCCCGCCAACTGCCGGCTCCTTGGTCGACAGGCAGGCCCCACCATCCAAGGCCTTGTCGGTGGCTGGTTACTATTGCTCAATCCTGGTGACGAGGGCTTCGCCGAGGTGGGCGTGGCTACAGTGCCGCCGTCCGGCGGGTGATTGATGTAGCCTCACCGCGTCTTGTCTCCTTAATGGGGCGTCTCCTTCGTAGGAGGTGGCAAGCCGGCTATGGAGAGCCGGCTCTGTCGTGGGCCGACTGGGGGAGGCCTGGCCGCCTTCGGGTGTCTCTCTACCTGAAGGGGCCCACCGCCCGTGGGCCACACTGGCAGCCCGTCATGGATGACATCAGGGTCAACGTGGCAACAGTACCGCGCCGGACGGGTCATTGTAACCCGTACGGTGCACTGTGCCAGGCGTGCTCCGGGATTTGGGGGTGGCAGGCTTTACTGTAGCCACGCCCCATCACATCACCGTTATGTGGATGCAGACTTTGAGGGTACGATCTTGACCGCTTTGTGGGAGCCGGCTTCTTGGATTTGGCCTTCTCGCGGCCGGCTTCTCGGAGCCGGCCCTCCCGCGGCTTTCTTCATGAGGGCTAAAGTCGGGTCGCCTTCCGATAGCCGGCCTGGGAGACAGCCGGCAAGGGGAAGGCGGCCTCACGTCTTGGATTCTTGAGGGCCGGATCGGCTCGTAATTTTTTCAGAGGGGCCAGGGGGAGCCGGCTAGGCTACCCGTGGTCATTTACTCCGACATTATCGTTGGCATAGTAGCTCATGCATGACTGCAGGGTTGCACACTCTCATTGGCGTAGTCGCACACACACGACCACATAGTTTCATACTCTCATCGATGTAGTAGCTCACGCGCGGCCGTGGAGTTGCGCACTCTCGTCGGCATAGTCGCACATGCGTGGTAGCATAGTCGAACACTCTTGTCCACATAGTCGCACACGCACGACTATCGGAGTTGCACAATCTCATCGACATAGTATCTCACGCACGGATGTGGGAGATGCACATACACAGCGGCATAGTCGCAAATGCACTACCATGGAGTTGCACACTCTCGTCGGTGTAGTAGCTCACACATAACCGCGGAGTTGCACACTCCCGTTGTCTTAGTCGAACACGCGCGACCATAGAGTTGCACACTCTCGTCGGCATAGCCACACATGCGTGGCAGCATAGTTGCACACTCTCTTTGGCATAGTCCACATGCACGGGTATAGGAGTTGCACACTCTCATCGGCATAGTAGTTCATGCACGACAACGGGGGTTACACATGCACAATGTCATAGTCGTACACGCACGACCACGGAGCTGCACATTCTCGTCAGTGCATAGTACCACACGCACAGCCGCAACTTTGCACACTCTTTGTCAGTGTAGTAGCTCACGCACAACCACGGAGTTCCACTACCTTGTCACCATTGTTGCTCATGCACGAATAGCGGAGTTGCACACACTTGTTGAATAGTTTCTCACACACAATTGTGGAGTTGCACGAGTGGCGACTACCAGACAGTTGTCCGGGGTAGCAGACAAAATTGCACATATCACTGGTAGGGGATAGTTTGGAGTGGAGAAGTCATCGCGAACACTACATGTCCATGGGTGGCGGGGAGTTGCACATCGAGTGTCAGGTAGTTGCACATGGACTGCTAGACAGTTGCACCAAATGGGGACTAAATTGCACAAAAAAAGTTCGTCAAAACATACCCATGCAAGATATAGTTTCGAAGAGCTCGTCGCGAGGATTCCCATGGTGAAAGTGGATATTAATTCAGATGTTCGAGTCAACAATTATGACTTTTTTGGAAAGATGAAAACCAAATTAAATATTGTCGGATTCAGGGCTCCACAGACCCAAGAACGTTCGAACTCTGGGGCATGTGTGAAGATCTCAACCTCTCAAGCCTCGAACTCATGGCCCTACAACCTAGCCTCGCTGGATACGCGCTCAAGCGGGCAAGAAGATGGACACGGCAGTTTACCCAGGTTCGGGCCACCTTGCGGTGTAAAACCCTACTCCTGCTTTGTGGTGGATTAGCCTCACGAGGAGGTTTGAGGATGAACCAGTATAGTGGATGAGCTACCTCGCGAGGGCTCGGGGGATGAGAATGAGTCGACCCCATCTATGGTGGTAGCTAACCTATATTTATAGTGGCCTTGGTCCTCTTCCCTGGAAACTTAGGCGGGAAGGGATTCCACAGCGGCCAATTTGAAAGGGGACAAGAGGTACATGCTATCCTGACAAAAGGTGGTCTTCTCCTGCAAAACTTTTGGTCGTGACGTAGTAGTGGGTTAGGCGATTACATCCATCTTGTCGAGCTCGTGGTCTTGGTCTCGTTGCACCGGAATGGAAACCTTTGGGGGATTCCTTGGGAACCCACATTTCTCCTTCCTCCCTTAGCACCGAAAGGGAAACTGTCTCCTCTGCGCCCGCTGGCGCCCGCCTTGCCTTGGACGTCATGGCTCACATCATCGCAGCCTCGTGAGGCTGGGTACCTGCATAGAAATCTCCGCTCCTCGGGAGGCCGCTTGGGGAGGCCGCTGCCTCTGGAGGTCTTGGTGTCGTCCGCCTAGCGAGGCTAGGGCCCTCGCAAGGGTCTTTTCTTGGTAGTCTCACAGATGGGCCATACCAGGCCACTGAGGGAGCCATGTCGTGGGCCGTAGGCAGGCAAGTCTGGGTACCCTGGTTCCCAGAACACCGAGAGTAGACCCCGGGCCCAAGGCGCGCTCGTGCTGGCTTCGAGGCGAAGCTAAGGGACAAGGGCGAAGCGCCACGGGCCCCAATCGCCTGCGGGCCAAGCTGGATGTGTGGCGCTTGATGGGAAGAGGACGCCTCCGCTCCCCCACGCCGCCTTGGCAACTGCCCCGACTTGACAACTGCCTGGCGCATGTATTAGATACATCATCGCTCGGAACGTGGAAGGGCGCCGGTTAGCCTTCGACCGCCTATAAGAGGGTGAGGGAGGCAGAGCCCCCAGCCCATTTTCATCCTCTCACTTGCAGTCTCCTCTTCTCCTACCTCCACCGGACCGCCACCTCGCCGAAGCGATCATGGCGCCAACGAGGAGGTTCTCGACCAAAGAGAAGGGTAAGGCCCCAAAGAAGGGGGCTCGTCGCCGCCCAAGAGGGGATGCGGTCGTCCCCACAAATGCGCGGCTGCATCAACAGCGCCATCGCGGGGGCACGGGCGGCCTCCCCTGCTAGCTTGCGTCAGCTCCAGCAACTGGGGGAGAGGCCTCTCCCGGGGAGGCGATTGCGGGGCCCCCGGCAACCAGGGCGAGGGGGGAGGCGTGCCGCAACTGCCCGGCCACCACGCCCGCATGCCCGCTCGGGTGACACGGGACGCGAGTTTGTCATACGAGTTGAGGGCCTTCCGGGCACCTGGCTTCTGCTTCTGAGCTCCTTTGCAAAGGAGCTGCCAGCAGCGGGGCCTATTGGCCTGCGGCTGTAGCCGGACGATTGCTGTGTTGGGTCTTCGTGGGTGGAGGTCGAGGTGTCCTCCATCGGGCACGTGTTCCTGACCCACATCTGGCAGTCGTTTGCCCATGTCCGTGGTCTAAACGGGAGGTGCACCTTCCATTTTAAGTATGACGGAGCGACACCGCTCTTTGTCGGGGTATTTAGGGAGGATGGTAGCCGCCTGGGGTGCTGCCCGGAGGGCGATGATGACGGCAGCGACCACACCTCCGATGAGAACAATCAGCATGGTGGCGGCATCCTCCGCGATGAACTTGCCCTTGGCGATGGTTGCTACTCCTCCAGCAGCGCCGCTTCCTCTGGGGAAGGCTCGAGCGATGACAACTATGACGACCCGCCTTGTCGCCGTGCACGGACCAAAGAGGACGGCATGCTGCCATGCCATCGTGTCCCCGCTCCGGTGGACGCCGATCCACCTCGCCATCATGCGCCTATCAAGGAGGAGGAGCACTCCGACTAAGCGCAATTTTTCCTTCTTTTGCTTCCTGCATCACAACTTATGAAAAAAGCCCCCTGGGGCGTGTAATGAACTGCGGTGCTTGCGCCTTTAAGTCGGTATTTCCCGTTGCATTCTAATACTCATGTTACTATTTACTAGAAGTTCCTGCTTTGCATGATTAGAATAACTTAGCTTGGTGCACTAGTGACCCTTGGCCGGTCCCTTCGTCGTGGTGGCGCGCTCTTCCGGAGCTTCTCCTGGTGACGGTGTAATTAGTGTACCATAGAGCAACCTAGGGAGGCCCCTCGACAGCTCTATACCCTTGAATGGCATGCCCCTGTAGGGCCTCCGGGGGGCAATTTACGTTGGTTTTCTTGGGGAAGAGGCCTTGTGTAGGCCTCTGGAGCCCCCAAGAGAGGGTCGGCCGTTATTAGCGCATCAGGGCACGAAGCCCGGCAGGGCCAAGAGGAGAGCACTCCTGAGGCCGCGGGGCCGATGGCTCGCTCAATTGTGTCGCGCGAGGATTTTGCCAAGGTGAAAGTGCAACTATCCCAGGGTGGTTTAGCTAATTCCTAACAACATATAGCTCCTTGAACTACTGCTATTTCAAGATGATCATTTCAGAAAGTTCAATGATTGGCATGGCATGGATTAGAAATGTGGACCCCTCAAAATGCTAAGGACACAAATTGGCTCAAGCTCAAGACTCTACATTTTCATTTTAGTAATCCAACCTCACATTGAGTCCATAGGGAAAGCCAATACTGTTAAAAGAGGATAAGGTGATGCTTAATGGCCTGCTTGCTCAAAATGCTTAGTGATATACTCCAAAAGCCCTCAACCACTTTCTCATATCCACATATGTCCCAAACCAAAAGTCAAACTCGGCCCCACCAAAATTATCTATCCAGCGCCACCGAGTGCATTTGACATAGCCACTTCCAGAAACCCTAGTCACTTCAGTCTCACCAATAGGGATCTTGGTCGCACTGAGATGGGATTGCAAAGTCTCTGTTTCCCTTCGTAACGTTTCGGTCCAACCGAGATGAGCGATCGTTCCCACCGAGTTTGCAATGCAAACTCTCTGTTTCCCTTTCGTAACGTTTCGGTCTCACTGAAATGAGCGATTCGGTCCCACCGAGTTTTCCTGACCAACTCTCTATTTGCCTATTACAGAAATCGGTTCTACCAAGTTTATGTGATCTGTCTCACCGACATTACGTTATGCCCTAACCCTAATGAAATCGGTCTAGCCGAGTTGACATGTCGGTCCCACCAAAAAGCCTAACGTTCGCATTTTGAACTAAATCGGTCTAACCGAGTTTTATGATTCGGTCCCACCGAGTTTGGTAAATTGTGTGTAATGGTTAGATTTTGTGTGGAGGCTATTTATACCCCTCCACCCACTCTTCATTCATGGAGGGAGCCATCAGAACATGCATGCACTTCTACCATTCATTTTCTAAGAGAGAACCACCTACTCATGTGTTGAGACCAAGATATTCCAATCCAACCATAAGAATCTTGATATCTAGCCTTCCCCAAGTTGCTTTCCACTCAAATCATCTTTCCACCAAATCCAAATCTTTGAGAGAGTGTTGAGTGTTGTGGAGACTATCATTTGAAGCACAAGATCAAAGAGTTCATCATCAACACACTATCTATTACCTTTTGGAGATTGGTGTCTCCTAGATTGGCTAGGTGTCACTTGGGAGCCTCCGACAAGATTTTGGAGTTGAACCAAGGAGTTTGTACAGGCAATGAGATCGCCTACTTCATGAAGATCTACCCTAGTGAGGCAAGTCCTTTGTGGGCGATGGCCATGATGGGATAGACAAGGTTGCTTCTTCATCGACCCTTCGTGGGTGGAGCCCTTCGTGGACTCTCGCAACCATTACCCTCCATGGGTTGAAGTCTCCATCAACGTGGATGTACGATAGGACCACCTATGGAACCACGCAAAAATCTCCGTGTCTACATTGCGTTTGCTCCCTCCAAACTCCTCCCTTTATCTTCGTATGCAAATGTTTTACATTCCGCTACTACGCTCTTAGACTTGCATGTGTAAGCTGATTGCTTGACTTGTCCTAAGTTGATAAAATCTTCCAAGACTTAAGATTGGGAAAAGGCTAGATTTTTATTTGGTGAAGTAATCTAATCACCCCAAGTAGACATACTTTCGATCCTACAACTGGTATCAGAGCTTTGGTCTCCATTTGTCTTGATTTCCATAGCTTTTGGTGGTCATAGCCTTGGTTTCACAACCTAGGAGAGTACAGGGTCTAGAGAGGGAACTTACCACCGTAGAGGTCCTTACTTTGATGGTAGTAATTTTGCTAGTAGGAAGCACAAGATGAAAATGCATATTCTTGGACATAACCCCGCTATTTGGGCTATTGTGTGTATTGGCTTGCAAGGTGAATTCTTTGATGGGAGAGAACCGAACCGTGAAGCTAGCGCGGAAGAGTTGAAGATGCTGCAATACAATGCTCAAGCTTGCGATATCCTCTTCAACGGATTGTGCCCCGATGACTTCAACAAAATCAGCCATCTTGAGAATGCAAAGGAAATTTGGGATACTTTGATTGATATGCACGAGGGTACCAACTCCGTCAAGGAATCCAAATTGGGTGTGCTTCAAAGTCAACTTTACAAGTTCAAAATGAAGGATAGTGAAGGTGTCGCTGAAATGTACTCTAGACTTGCTCTCATCACAAATGAGGTTGTCGGCTTAGGAAGTGAAGAGATGACCGATAGATTCATCATCAAGAAGATCCTAAGAGCCTTGGACGGAAAATATGATACTGTGTGTACATTCATCCAAATGATGCCCAACTACAAAGATCTCAAACCAATGGAAGTAATTGGAAGAATTGTTGCTCATGAGATGTCACTCAAGGATAAGGAAGAGCTCCACAACAAGACAAGTGGTGCTTACAAAGCCTCAGGTGAAGCTCCTACATCATCAAGTGAGAAACGAACCTTCAATGAAGAATTGAGCTTAATGGTGAAGAACTTCAACAAGTTCTACAAGAGTAGAAGCAAAGAAAGAAGTTCCAAGTCAAGGCCGTACAGTGACAAAAGATCTTCTAGTCGTGAGCATAATTGCTACAATTGTGGAAGACCCGGACACTACTCCAATGAGTGTACGGCTCCCTACAAAAGAAAAGAAGATTCACAAAAAAGGAGAAGTAGAAGAGAAGAATCACCTCCAAGAGAGAGAAGGGGTATAGATGTTCGTTATGAACGAAGAACATCTTGGAGAAGCAAAGATTTGGAAAGAAAGGACAAGTCATCAAGGAGCTACACAAAGCGAAGACATCAAGCTCATGTTGGTGAATAGGTATCCGGCTCTGACTCCGACAATCACTATGAGAGAAGTTATCACTCTGACTCCGAATATACTCAAGATGAAGGTGTTGCCTGTCTAGAACTCGTGTCAACCAACTCCTACGACATATTTGACTCACCAAATGAAGGAATTGGGAGATGCTTCATGGCTAAAGGCCCAAAGGTATCACACCCTGAGTATGTTGATTTCAATAGTGATGAAGATGATTTGCTAGGAGATGATGATTTACTTGTTGACAACTCTAGTAATGAAAACTATGATGAAATTGCTATTAATCATGCCAATCAAGATAAAGCGAATGATGATGATAAGAAGGATATTGAGCGTCTAACTAAAGAACTAAACACTCTTAAGTTAGCTCATGAAACTACCTTGGAAGATCATCGAGAACTTTTAAAGACCCATGAGAAGCTATGCTTTGAAAAGCTCAACCTTGAAAAAAAGCATGGGTTCTTAAAAGCAATCAATGATGATCTTCGCAAGAAAAGTTCTTCTTACATTGCCAAGCGTTTACTCTTGTCTACTTACATGCCACAAGTAAAATCTAGCAACAAGAACAAGAAAGATTCTTCTTCTAGTAGTAACAATAATCATGCTAAATCCAATGTTGTTGCTTATAGTAGTTCTCTTGATTTCACTAATGATTCTCTTAGCCAAGTTACACTTGAGCAAGAAAATAGCTTATTGAAGGGAATTATAGAGAAAGGTGTTTACAAGAGCCTTGCCGGGAGTAAGAAATTTGAGGAAACTGTATGCAAGCAAGGAAGACACCAGAAGAATCAAGGTGTTGGTTTTGAACAAAAGTTCAATGCCAATGGAGTTGAGTGGTAAGAAGATCAATACCCTAAGACAAAGTTTGTTCCAGAACAAGAGAAGTATGACCCTACTTCCTTCCAAGGGACACAAGCTCAAGATGATCTTCCACCACAAGACCACAAGCACAAAGGCAGGGACAAGCTTCTAGAGGAGATTGATGCATTTGAAGAAGCTCCTAAGGCCTTGGTCAAGTGGGTTCCCAAGACTACATCAAGTTCTACTCCATCAAGTACGACTACAACTCCAAGGATTCCCATCAAGATGATGTGGATACCGAAGAAGAAGAAATAGAGAGTTCTTGAGGGTGACTCCGCCAACATACTTCACTCATATCATTTTGGCGAGGACAAGTGCAAACAAATTCCACATATTGCACTAGTTAAAGGAGTCACAAACCCTCTTGTTAGCAAGACAAGGGACAAGGTACCCTAATGCTTTCATGGACATCATCTTATGTGAACTTCACTCTATGTCTATGGATATCCTTGTGTTCCTTGTGGGACTAACCCGTGTAGGTATTGAAAGTGCAACTCACTCCAATGGATTGCTCCGAGTGATCTACATCAACATTGAGCATCCACATCTTCAGCATCTACATGAAGTCATCATCGACAAAACCAAAGGTTAGTTCATCCCTCTTAGGTGGGATATCACATCTAGGGGAAGCTTTACTCTAATCAATTGAGCTAAAGCAACTCTAATGGTGTGAACACAACAATGCTTTATGTAAAAGTGGTAACCCCACTTGTGCTTAAGCAATGAGTATGACCTATGATCAAATGTTCTCATTTGAATCCTAAGTCAATATGCTCATATATAGATGACCTAGTCATCACCAATTGCTTGATAGATGCTATAGTGTTTGTGCATGCTTTGCCACATATTTCATTTGCCATTTTATTGTGTGAGCATGTTGATTCCATTTTACTCATCCGAGGACATCCATTTGTTGCTTCGATTGTTTGGATTTTTCTCCTTTGCCAAATGGATGGACAAGAATGCCTAAGAACTTCCTCTAGCTATCTATGCTTTTCTCATCTCAAACTCTATTCATGCTACATCATAAAGTTTGATCAAGTCTGATTCGAACCACTCTGTGTGAGGAGCACTCGGAGTCCCCGATTCGTCATAGACTTAAACTTCCTAAACCTCTTTGTGCATTTTGGTCTGACCGATCCATCCACTTCGATCACACAGAGTTCACTGAGTTGATCTAGGTTTTTAATCTCGGTGCAACCGATTTGAACTTTTTGGTCACACCGAGTTGCAGTAACCGCTAGTGATTCTGCATCTAGGTGCCAATGAGTTTTTCCACTCGGTCACACCGACAGGGTCGGGATATATATACCGACGGGTGAGATTTTGGAAATTTCTTCAAAACTCCTCATCCCGCGCGTGTCCAGCTCTGTCGCCTCGGGTCTCCGGATCGTCTCCTTGTCCCCAACTACCTCCCGCCGCTGGTTTCCATCGCCGTTAACGGATTTCAACGCCTCTGTTGCCTTCGTAGCAAACTCACCACCGAACTAAGGTATGAGTTTGACCTTTTGTGCTAATTCCTTACTCAAATTCTTAGCATAATGCAATGCCATGTTCCTTACCACGTATGAGATAAATCTATCCAGAGAAAACATTCATTAGATTAAGTTTGATTCGAATTTAGGGTTTGGTTTCCACCGACCCCATCTCGGACCGACCGAGTTGTGGAAATCGGTCTCACCGGTTTGGCCTAGGCCGTAGCACTTGCACTTTTTGGTCTGACCGAAAGTTGCAAATCGGTGCAACCGAGTTCAACTCTCTATGAAACCCTAGCAATCTCAGAGTCATCGAACTGTGACTCGATCTGACCGAGTTCACTAGTTTAGACTCCAAAAGTTGCTTCGGTGTCACTGAGTTTAACAAATTTGTAGCTCTGAGATGCTTTCTGGGGAAAACTAAAACTAATTTTTTTCACTCATCTGTTTTGGAAAAACTCTGCACTTTGTGATGCTCATCCTATCTACTCATCTATATCTGTTCACAGGGTCTACTGTCAGTTTGCCTTGCCAATATGTCTGACCAGAGTGATAACCAAAACAAATCAGAAGAGCAAGTGCACTTGAGTGAGGGCACTAGTCCCTCTAGCAGCTATGATGATGGCAGCAGGAGCACTACAAGCAATTTGCCCAAGGCGGCCACTAGAACAAGAAAGAAGAGAACCTCAGACTCTGAGGATGAGGACTATGTGGCTACTGAGGAGGAAGTGAGCTCCAAGAATAAAGTCTTGAAGAAGGAATATGGTACTGCTGCTGCAACCAAGCCTGGATTGCACAAGAAGGCCCCTGCCAAGAGGGTGCCAACCTTAAAGGCCAGGGTCTCAACTGCTGAAACTTCTAAGCCAACTGAAGAGGCTGCTGGAGAGAGTAAGAAAAGGAAAGAGAGGGTCAAGAAGACCACTGCCAGAGTCATTGGTAGATCCTCTATGATGGGAGATCCAGCTGAAGAAAGGAAGAGGATGCTGCACCAGCACCCAAGTCCCAAAAGCTTATGGGGGATGCAATTAAGTCTGGGCTGCCCCTTCTAAGCCCAAGACTGCCCCAAAGCTTCTCCTCCAACTCCAAAGCCCAAGAGGAGCGCTAAGAACATTCTAGCTGCAAAAAAGAACAAGGCCCCAGTGCCTGAAGTTGAGGAAGAAGATGTTGAAGCCCATGTGCTCAAAAAGCTTAAGCCAAAGATTCCAGATCATAATGACAGCCATCAAGTGGCAGAAGACATGAACATCAGGAAGGATGCAGGTCTCAGACTCTGGAGACAGTCTGATCCATATGATTCAAGGAGAAGAACTGCAGTAGACTATAGGTTCCACACCAAAGAACAACAAGATTTCTATGAAACCATTCTGCTTGACAAGAAGCCCATAGTCTGTGATATGAAGTGGGTTGATTGGGAATACATTGATGAGGATGAATATTACTTCCCAGGTGTTCATGAGAGCTTTAAAGAATGTGGTGTTGACAAATTTGTGGGACATGAGCTTACCTAATGGAATGATGAGCTCATTATGTAGTTTTATTCTACAGCTCATTTTTATCCAGGTGGAAGAATTGTATGGATGTTTGAGGGTACAAGGTACCAGTCAACTGTTGAGGAGTGGGCAAAGTTGATAAATGCCCCTGAAGAGCATGAAGATGACTTGGATATCTATGCCAAGAAGAAGAAACACCATAACTCTATGGCAAATATGTACAAGGAGATCCCGGATAAGGCATTGGAAACACGTAAGCTTGGGTCTATACATTACTTCTTGTCTGGTCTACCTACTATCAACACAATCTTGAGGCATACATTGTTGCCCAAGTCTGGAGATCACAAGATGATCAGAGGCCATTCACTCAACTTGTTGCAGATATTTGATGTGCCTCAGAAATTCAAGGTCATGAGCCTGATTGTTGAAACAATCAAAAGGACAGCTGCAAATCAGAAGAGATCTTGTGGGTATGCTCCACATATTTAGGTGCTCATCAACTCCAAGATGGGCACAGACACTTATTTGTTGGACAAAGAGCATTTACCTTTGAGACCAGAATTTGAGGAAAACATTATTGTGATGAATGAGGATGATCCTACATCTGTGCAAGCAAAACAAAAGAGAGAGAAGGCAAAGGCTGAGAAGGTTGCAATGATGCCAAGCATTGAGGAGGCATCTCATGTGTTCTTAAAGTCAAAACAAGATCAGCTTGCTTATCTGATTCAAGCAACATCCAGGATTGAGAAGGGCTTGGCCACCCTGAACAAGAATCGGGAGAGCCTGGAGAGGATCATTGAGACCAAATTCTATGATCTTGATCAAAAAGTGACTGAGATGCAGAAAACTTTTGAGCAGCTCCAGGAGGAAGCAGAGGAGAGGAAAGGGCAGGCTACCACAGATGCCTTTCAGAGAGTGCCTAGAGGTCAGAGATCTGCTGCAGTGCCCATGGCTGACACTAGAGCAACTACTTCAGCACTAGCAGCAACAGCTTCAGTGCCACCTCCAGTTGCCACTCCACCAGCTCCAACAACGTCTACAGATGCTTTCGTCCTTGGAGTCCTCTCTACACCACCTCCCGAAGACCGAGCCTAGAGAGACGCATAGCACTATGCATTTTCAAACTTTTTGGTAACTTGTTGCCAAATGGGGAGAAATGTATAGGTCATAGGCTTCGAGAGAGTGTGTTCTTGCTTCTTTGTCTCTCTTTCTATTTTCTTGATACTTTTGTGTGTGCTCGTTTAATACTGTTATGTTTGTGTGTGAGATACTTGTATGATCTTGTGTTTGATCATATCCTACTTTAATGTTTGCTTGGATGATATTATCCCTTATATCTCATATATGATCATTCACTTTTCTTGGTGATGAGTGCATGTTTTTACCTTATATCATTTTGAGCACTCCACCAAGATGTATGTGACATGGAAGAGTAACCCATGATCCTAATCGATTGTGCATTTGCATTCAAAAGCAAATTTCAAATAATGCACGAATTTAGAGGGAGCTCTTGCTTATCACATACTTCTCAAAGCGACGATGTATTTCAATCTTATTATCATTAGTCGAAGCTTTGATCTATATGTTGTCATCAATTACCAAAAAGGGGGAGATTAAAAGTGCAACTATCCCTTGGTGGTTTTGGTAATTCCTAACAACATATAGCTCATTGAACTAATGCTATTTCAAGATGATCATTTCAGAAAGTTCAATGATTGGCATGACATGGATTAGAAATGTGGACCCCTCAAAATGCTAAGGACACAAATTGGCTCAAGCTCAAGACTCTACATTTTCATTTTAGTGATCCAAGATCACATTGATTCCATAGGAAAAGCCAATAATATTAAAAGGGGATGAGGTGTTGCTTAATGGCCCGCTTGCTCAAAATGCTTAGTGATATGCTCCAAAATCCCTCAACCACTTTCTCATATCCACATATGTCCCAAACCAAAAGTCAAACTTGGCCCAACCGAAATTATCTATCCGGCGCCATCGAGTTCATTTGACATCGCCACTGCCAGAAACCCTAGTCACTTCGGTCTCACCGATAGGGATCTCGGTCTCACCGAGATGGGATTGCAAACTCTCTATTTCCCTTCGTAACATTTTGGTCCAACCAAGATGAGCGATCGGTCCCACTGAGTTCACAATGAAAACTCTCTGTTTCCCTCTCGTAACGTTTCGGTCTCACCGAAATGAGCGATTCGGTCCCGCCGAGTTTGCCTGACCAACTCTCCATTTGCCTATTATATAAATCGGTCCTACCAAGTTTATCTGATCAGTCTCACCAAGAATACGTTATGCCCTAACCCTAATGAAGTCGGTCCCACCGAGAGTTGACATGCCGGTCCCACCGAAAAGCCTAACATTCACATTTTGAACTAAATCAATCTAACCGAGTTTTATGATTTTGTCCCACCGAGTTTGGTAAATTGTGTGTAACGGTTAGATTTTGTGTGGAGGCTATTTATACGCCTCCACCCACTCTTCATTCGTGGAGAGAGCCATCAGAACGTGCCTACACTTCTACCATTCATTTTCTGAGAGATAAGCACCTACTCATGTGTTGAGACCAAGATATTCCAATCCAACCAAAAGAATCTTGATCTCTAGCCTTCCCGAAGTTGCTTTCCACTCAAATCATCTTTCCACCAAATCTAAATCTTTGAGAGAGAGTTGAGTGTTGGGGAGACTGTCATTTGAAGCACAAGAGCAAGGAGTTCATCATCAACATACCATCTATTATCTTTTGGAGAGTGGTGTCTCCTAGATTGGTTAGGTATCACTTGTGAGCCTCCAACAAGATTGTGGAGTTGAACCAAGGAGTTTGTACGGGCAAGGAGATCGCCTACTTCGTGAAGATCTACCCTAGTGAGGCAAGTCCTTCGTGGGTGATGGCCATGATGGGATAGACAATGTTGCTTCTTTGTGGACCCTTCGTGGGTGGAGCCCTCCGTGGACTCTTGCAGCCGTTACCCTTCGTGGGTTGAAGTCTCCATCAACATGGATGTATGATAGCACCACCTATCGGAACCATGCCAAAAATCTCCGTGTCTACATTGCGTTTGCTTTCTCCAAACTCCTCCCTTTATCTTCATATGCAAATGTTTTATATTCCGCTGCTATACTCTTAGACTTGCATGTGTAGGTTGATTGCTTGACTTGCGCTAAGTTGATAAAATCTACCAAGACATAAAATTGGGAAAATGCTAGATTTTTATTTGGTCAAGTAGTCTAATCACCCCCCTCTAAACATATTCCGATCCTACACAAGGTCTTGGCGAGGTGTATGTATGAGCAGACCTGCTGCTGGCGCAGCCTAAGCTCGCCTGGTTCATGCGTGTACACCATGCCCAGTCCCCGCTCACGGGACACAATAGAGGGAGCTACGATGGCCGCACCTCTCAAATACTAAACTCAAGAGAGGAAACATTGCTGGAAGAAGAAAGAAAAGGAAACTCCCCTCTTTTTCGAATAAAAATGCAAGAACAGAAATTTCATTCCAAGATGTAGCAAATGGGTTACAAGAGCAAAGCTAAAGAACAGTCGAGTCCGGCACCTATGCTAATCTTCTAGTCTTCCAGCCATTGTGGAGCATGGGGCTTCCACTAGGCATGGGCATAGTCGCTGATTGACCGTGTCGTCCGCCAACGCGAAGCATGGGGCTTCCACTCGGGAGTGGGTGGGAGCCGCTGTGAGGCTCAGGGGTGGCACTCAGGAGACTCCAGGGCGTGTACCGCCCCACTCATTATTACGTGAGAGTGTCATGGGTAGAACCTCTGGAGGTTCTAGATGTTCCAAGCATTTTGGACGGGGACCCCGTCCTGCGTCTCCAAGCATACGACACGAGGCTTGGAGACGCGGGCGACCTTCACTACAAAAAAAGACACATCCATGACATTTTGGGCCGAACATTTTTTTCTGTCATGCTTATGACACTTCTATGACTATAATTGTGACAAAACACGGTATCATCATAGATGTGGTGGGATCCTACTTCTATGACAAAAAATCATGACAGAAAATGGGTTTTTCGTCCTGGGCGGGCCGGAGACGCAGCTGCATGACATTCTTTGGGCCGTCCATGACGGAAAAAACCATGGTAGAAGTGAGGGCGAGGAAAATATTGGGGAGTTCCCGGATACGTGGGTGGTCGGGGACGAGCCGTGTGTGTTTCTCTATTGAACCCGAGCGAGGCGTTCACCTACTTAACCAGAGCGATTGCACTGCAGGCTACACATTACTAAACACGAGTGATCGATTGATTTGGCTGCTAACTGAACCTGATTGAGTGATTCCTTCGCTACTGCTGCTAACTGAAGCTGATTGAACCTGCTATCTCTTGATGAACAATGAGCATTGTTGGGGGGTTGGGTGAACAGTTCCTGGTGGGGGTTGGATGAACAGGACCCCATGGTAGTAGAGGTCGTTGCTGCTGGATGAACAAGACCCCGTGTAAGTGCATCTAGTGCCACCCCTAGTTGGTTTTGGAGTATTGACGACAAACCTAGTTGAGGGACTAATGTGTTTGTGAGAATTGCAGGATAACACAAGTATAAGTCCCTCACTGATTCGGTTTTCCTACCAGAGATGACCCCTAAAAATGTATGAAGACATTGAAGTCAGAGGTGGTATGTGAAGACATTCACATTGAAGACTATGATAAGAGAAGACATCACATGAAGACTATGGAGCGCGAAGACTTAGCAATTTCATCATTCTGTGTTTTTCTTTGTTGAGTCATAGGAACCACCATACTGTTAAGTGGGGTCCAAGAGAACCGGTCAGAATGACTGAAGTGATGCTTAACCAAAAATCCTATGTCTTCGAGTGAAGACTATGAGAGCAAATCTTGTCCAGAGTTGGATAAGTCAACTTTGCTTGTAGCCCAAGTAAAGTTGTCGTGTGTGTCTGAAATCTAACCGTTGGAACACGTGTCAGTTCCTTAGTGACCAAGGGTCATTTCGGACAAATCAAGTCGGGTTGCCTAGTGGCTATAAATAGCCCACCCCCTACAACCATAAACGGTTGGCTGCTCAGAGTTAGAGTACGGCTTTTGTCGTTTGAGAGCAACCCACCTCGAAGCCTTTGAGAGAGAATTCCTTGCGAGGACAAAGCCCAAAACATCCAGAGCCAAAGAGTGTTAGGCATCACTTAAGTCTTCCTGTCTGTGTGATCTAAAGACTTATTACACTTGAGGACTATGAATCCTCCAGCCGGTTAGGCGTCGCGTTCTGAGCATCCAAGAGTCATTGTGGATCGCCGGTGAACGAAGTCTGTGGAGGTTTGGAAGTCTACCTTGAAGACTTACCAGAGTGATTGGGCGAGGACTGGGTGTCCTTAGCTCAAGGGGAATAAGGTGAAGACGAGGTCTTCTGAGTTGAATCTCAGCCTCCCTAACTAGACATACAGTTGTCATAGCAACTGGAACTGGTCCAACAAATCATTGTCTTCAACGAGTCATTGGTTTCATCCTTCCCTTCCCTTTACTTACTGTTATTCCTTATGAACTCATTGTATGATTGCATTATCTTTTGTCTTCACTGAGTGACTGCTTGTTCTGATTGGCTTCACAATATCTTCCTACCTGATCTTTACTGCCTAGCTGCTATTAGTCATTGTGCTTTCACTTCATTGAATACTTGACTATGGTTTGCCTAGTGTAGTCTACCTTCCGCTGCATGGTAATAGGTTTATTTCTATTGTTTGTCTTCGAAACTTCCATGTTTTGAAGACTTTCATAAAAATCGCCTATTCACCCCCCCCCCTCTAGTTGATCACTAGCACTTTCAATTGGTATCAGAGCAAGGTACTCCCTTGTTCTGTGTGATTCAGTTTAACCACCTGGAGTTTTAGCTATGTCGACTGCAGGGATAATTAAAGTCTCTGCTGCATGCCCCGTCTTCGATGGAACTGAATATCCCTACTGGAAGAATAAGATGTGCATGCATCTTGAAGCCATTGATGTCGACCTATGGTATGTCATCAAGAATGGCGTTCCCAAGGCTGGTGAAGGTGTCACCGCTGCTGATGTCAAAAAGTTCATTCAACTGGACTCCACTGCCAAGAACATCATCTGTGGTCATCTGACCAAAGGACAGTATGGCCGCGTGAGTGCTTTGGAAACATCTAAGCTAGTCTGGGACTGGCTCTCCAAGGTCAATGAAGGCGTCTCAACCCAGAGAGATCAGAGAATCAGTGTCCTTCGCAACCTCTTCAACCGCTTCAAGAGAAATGACAATGAGAATGTCCAGCTCATGTTTGATCGACTCACTGACATCACAAATGAGCTTCAAGCTCTCGGCGCCACTGAGATCACCAAGCATGAAGTCGTCAAGACACTCCTGAGATCACTTGACAGCTTGTTTGACACTCTAGCCCTGATGATTCAAGAACGTCCCGACTTCAAGACACTCGATCCGTCTGACATACTTGAGAGGCTCAACACACACAAGTTTCAACTTTCTGAGAAAAGAGACATCTACGGTCCCAACTATGGGCGAACTCGTGCCTTGAAGGCAAAAGTTGTCTCCTCATCTGAAGAAGAATCTAACAGCAGTTCTGATGATCCTGAAGACATTGGAAAGGAGCTTGCTATACTTGTGAAGAAGTTCCAAAAATTCACCAAGAAGAAAGGCTTCAGAAAGTTTTCACGATCAAGCTCAAGGAATGATGAAGCTTCTGCTCATGACTACAAGAAGAGAACATGCCACAAGTGCAAGAAACCTGGCCACTACATCTCTAAGTGTCCGCAGTGGGACAATGAGAACAAGAAGAAGAAGAAGAGCAAGGAGTATGACTCTGACGACAAGAAGAAGAAGAAGAAATACTCAAAGTCTTCTTCCAAGTCTTCCTCAAAGTCTTTATCACACAAGAAGAGCTCATCTGGCAAGGCACGTGCGTTTGTTGTCAAGGAAATGGATTCAGAGGAGGAGTCCGCTTCTGAGGAGGCGGAGGTGGAGTCTGAGGAGGAGTCCGATTCTGGCATTGCGAGTCTGGCTACAGCATACGTTGCCAAGTCCACCTTCAACACTGAAGACAATGACTTCATCACAGACACCGATGCAAATGACAAGGACTACTCCGCTCCTACCTACTGCTTCATGGCACGCGGTGCCAAGGTAAACACACGCACTACTCACTATCAAACATCTAGTGAAGATGACTCTGATTGTGGTTCCAAACCCAGCTACAAAACACTTGCTAAAATTGCAACTGAACAACAGAAAGCTATGGAACATATTCAAAAACTGTTAGACAAAAGCGATGATCTATTAGATGCTGAAATGACTCGATCTCAGTCCTTAATTGAAGACATAAAAAATCTTCACGTTAAGTATGAGGAACTTGAAAGTCGTCATGAAACGCTCTCAACAACTCATGAAAAGCTTTCCTATGATTATATTCAAAGGAAGCAAGATCTTGAGAAATTGAGAGCGGCTCATGAAGATCTTCAAAAGGAAAATGAGACACTTCTCACCGAATAGATCAGTTTAGCTCAGGAAGGATTTGAACCTCCATGTCTTAAATGCCTTGAGCGTGATAATGCTACTTCTGTTGCTGAATGTTCTACTGCTGCTACTGTTGCAATATCTTCAACTATTGATGTGGTAACTAACCCCTCTGCTGAGGATACCACTGCTATTGCTGATGAGAATGCTAGGTTGAAGACATTGCTTGAAACAGGGATGTACAAAAGTCTCAAAGGGCATCAGACACTATGTGATGTCCTCAAAAGGCAGATCTTGAACCGAAACCCTAGGAAAGAGGGTGTTAGGTTCGAAAGGAAAATGAATGCTGATGGCTCTTACTGGAAACCTGAGCAGTACCCCAAAACCACATGGGTTGCTGCAAAGGAACCTTCAGCGGATCCATCCACCCTATCTGGCTTCACTTGTGCTAATCCCATTGTTATTGATGAATCCTTTGATGCAAACTATAAACTGTTTAAGAATCAGAATGGTGAAGTGTTTGCCAGGTATATTGGTACTAACTGCAGGAATGGGCCGCCTATGAAGAAGGTCTGGGTGCCGAAAAGGTGTTTGGAGAATCTTCCTGTGAATGTCGTCATGACACCACAAGTAAAGAAGACAAATCCTAGACCACAGGCTTCATATGGCCCAAAGGCTTCATATAGACAGAGGACTCACCTGAGTCGCACTAATGCAAATGTTTTGTAGGGAAGCCATACTCAGGTCTATGAATATGAGCGCGGTTCATCAAACCGCCATGTTCATAAGACCAAGAACAATTCTTCTTATTCTTATGAGTACTATTGTCCACCTGCAAGACTTTTTGCTAGGGCTCCAAAGCCAAAGTTCTCAGATGCTGCACTTAGACTCATTGCTTCGAAGCCACCCTTGAAGACGTGGGTGGCTAAGAAAGCTTAACTCTCTTTTGCAGGGAAAGGTCTCCAGCCGAAAACCAAAATCGTCTGAAGCTATTGCTGGGGACCTTAAACATCTTGTAGGGCGCAAGATCAAATGCCCAAATGGTCTTATTATGTATTTTGTTCCTGAGTCGCTTGCTACTTGCCCTATCAGTCCTAACGTTGATCTAAGCTTTCATAATCCACTTGCTCGTCAAATGTTTATGCTTCACAATTCTCTTCGTGAAGCCTATCCCCCTAACTGCACTGTAGGGTACGACACCAGCTGCTTCAGAATGGATTATTGATAGTGGGTGTACTAATCACATGACTAGCAAGCGAAGTCTTCTCATGGACTCAACCTTACATCCATCTGACAGAAGTCACATCACATTTGCTGACACTGGTAAAAGCAAGGTATTGGGTCTAGGTAGAGTTGCAATCTCAAAGGATCAACACATGGATAAAGTCATGCTTGTTGAATCCCTTGGTTTCAACTTAATGTCTGTCTCAATGCTTTGTGATTTAAACATGATTGTGATGTTTGGAAAATATCGTTGCCTTGTTCTAATGGAATCTGACAAGTCTCTAGTGTTTGAAGGGCATCAGAATGATGATTTGTACGTGGTAGATTTATCAGCAGGACCACAACTTGTCGTATGTCTTCTAGCAAAAGCTTCTGAATGCTGGCTCTGGCATCGGAGGCTAGGGCATGTTGGCATGAGGAACCTCCACACCCTTGCAAGGAAGAAGCATGTCATAGGCATCGAGGGCGTCAAGTTCAAGAAGGATCACTTATGCGGTGCCTGTGAAGCAGGAAAGATGACGAGGGCCAAGCATCCCTCAAAGACAATCATGACAACGACTCAACCCTTCGAACTGCTCCACATGGACCTTTTCGGTCCCACTCATTACTCAACTCTTACTACTACTGCTTGTCTCTATGGCTTTGTCATTGTTGATGATTATTCAAGATATACTTGGGTGCATATAATCCTCTACAAGACTGAAGTGCAGGATGTCTTCAGACGCTTCGCCAATCGAGCCATGAACAACTATGGCGTCAAGATCAAGCACATCAGAAGTGACAATGGCACTGAATTCAAGAACACCGGTCTAGACACTTATCTTGATACTTTCGGCATTACACATGAATTCTCAGCTCCGTACACACCGCAGCAGAATGGTGTTGTGGAACGCAAGAACAGAACACTCATTGAGATGGCCCGGACAATGCTTGATGAATACAAGACTCCAAGGAAGTTCTGGCCTGAAGCCATTGACACTGCATGCCATATCATCAACCGTGTTTATCTTCATAAGCTTCTCAACAAGACATCCTATGAGCTCCTTACTGGCAAGAAGCCAAATGTCAGTTACTTCAGAGTATTTGGTGCCAGGTGCTGGATCAAGGATCCACATCACACTTCAAAATTTGCACCAAAAGCACATGAAGGTTTTATGCTTGGATATGGAAACGACTCGCACTCCTATAGAGTCTTCAACCTCTTTCACTATAAAGTGGTTGAAACAGTGGATGTGCGGTTCGATGAGACTAACGGCTCACAAAGAGAGCACCTGCCAAATGTGCTAGATGAAGTTCCATCCAGTGAATCAATCAAACTTATGGGAACTGGAGAAATCATACCTTCTGAAGCTCAGCCTGAAGAGGAACTTATCATCTACACACCTGATCAAACTGAAGACAATGCTCATCCCGAAGACAATCCTTCTAACGATGACAATGATCAGAAAGAGAAAAATCTTCGTCCTATACATCCTCATGTTGCAAATGAAGTACAGATCGAGAGAATAATTGATAGCATCAATGCACTAGGTCCACTCACTCATTCAAGGGAAAAACAGCTAGCAAATTTATGTGGGCACTTCACATTCGTCTCAATACCTGAACCCAAGAAAGTTGAAGAAGCCTTCATGGAACCTGAATGGATTCAAGCTATGCAAGAAGAGCTTCAACAGTTTGAGCTGAATAATGTATGGGATTTGGTTAAGCATCCTGATCCTTGCAAGCACAATATAATAGGCACCAAATGGATATATCGCAACAAGCAATATGAGCATGGTCAAGTTGTCAGAAACAAAGCTCATCTCGTTGCTCAAGGGTACACTCAAGTTGAAGGGATTGACTTCGATGAAACATTTGCTCCTGTGGCTAGACTTGAAGCCATACGCATACTGCTGGCCTATGCAAATCATCATAACATTCTTCTGCATCAAATGGATGTGAAGAGCGCTTTTCTCAATGGCAAGATTAAAGAAGAAGTGTATGTTGCACAACCGCCTGGCTTTGAAGATCCAAAACATCCTGACATGGTGTACAAGCTTAACAAGGCACTGTATGGCCTCAAACAAGCCCCTCGGGCTTGGTATGACACACTCAAAGACTTCCTGAAGAGCAAAGGCTTCAAACCTGGTTCCCTCGACCCCACTCTCTTCACGAAGACATATGATGGTGAACTGTTTGTGTGCCAAATATATATGGATGACATTATCTTCCGCTGCACCAATCAGAAATACACTAACGAGTTTGGATATATGATGCAAGAGCAATATCAGATGTCCATGATGGGTGAGCTGAAGTTCTTCCTTGGTCTTCAAATACGTCAGCAACGCAACGGCATCTTCATATCTCAAGAGAAGTACCTCAAAGATTGCCTGAAGAAATTTGGGATGCAAGACTGCAAAGGCTTCACGACGCCAATGCCAGCCAAACATCATCTGGGTCCCGACGACAATGGAAAAGAGTTCGATCAAAAGGTATACCGCTCCATGATTGGTTCTTTACTTTATCTATGTGCATCTGGGCCAGATATTATGCTTAGTGTTTGCATGTGTGCTCGATTCCAAGCGGCACCAAAGGAATCGCATCACTTAGCTGTGAAGCGAATTCTCAGATATTTGGCTCACACCCCAACACTAGGATTATGGTATCCAAAGGGCCAGAGTTTGATCTGGTTGGATTCTCGGACGCTGATTATGCTGGTGACAAGGTGGATCGCAAGTCTACATCAGGCACATGTCATTTTCTGGGACGATCACTTGTATGTTGGTCTTCAAAGAAGCAGAACTGTGTATCTCTCTCCACTGCTGAATCTGAATACATTGTTGCTGGATCTTGCTGCGCTCAGCTTCTATGGATGAAGCAAACACTCAAAGACTATGGCATTCATCTGAAGCAAGTGCCACTCTACTACGACAATGAAAGCGCCATCAAGATTGCCAACAACCCAGTTCAGCACTCGAAGACAAAGCACATTGAAATTCATCATCACTTTCTCAGAGATCATGTTGTGAAGGAAGATATTGATATCATACACGTCAACACTGAAGAGCAATTGGCAGATATCTTCACCAAGCCCTTGGATGAGAAGAGGTTTTCCAAGCTACGGTGTGAGCTAAATATCTTGGAATCCTCAAATGTCCTGTGATCAGGCACACATCCTAACACTTATGCATATTGATGACTTAGATGTGCAACACACGAAGTAAAGTATATCTTCAATCAATGAAGACTTACATTCTAAGTGTGAATACATTAATGTGGAATTTGACTTCGGAGCGGCACGATAATCGTGCACCGTGTCTGGGTCTAATACTTCCTATACGGTGGGTAACGCCACCACCAAATTTTTCTGTTTGAAGTGTTTCACTCATGGAGTTACGTTTGGAATGTCTTCACATTTGGTTTGGCTTCAATCTCAACTTGTCTTCAAGATTATCTTCACTATGTTGATTTGATTGTCTTTATCATATATATATACTAGTGTTCTGTCCTCTATAGCATTCACTTATAGCTATGTCCTCTTGTTGAATATTTTGAACTAAGTGAATGTGATCGGACCCTAACCTCTCTATGCTTTCTATCTCAAACTCTATCTCTCCAAATCATATGCATTCTATTGAAACTGTTGAATATCTTCTCTACGTCCTTGTCAGCAGAAGATACAGAGACAAACATTAAGTCTGTTTTTAATGCTAATTCCTTCACCTGAAACCCGGAGAAGTGGGAATGACCACCCAACAATCCAGGCGTGCGTGGGAACGTGGAACAACCTCTGATATGTTGCATGATGGCCACGTGTCCTTCAAATGTGAATCGCCAGGGGCACCTGTGTAATAACACTGTGCCGTCCCTGTCTCTATAAATAGACGCCTCACCACAGTCATTATCCTTTCTTCCACTATCGCACAAACCCTAGCGCCACCGCTAGCCCTCGACGACACCGGCGACGAAGCGCTTAGCTGTCGCGACCTCACCGACACTGTCTTCACGCCGGCAGCGGACATCGTCTTCTCTGTCATCGCCGTAGGTGTCCTCCATTGCCAAGTTAGGGCACGGACGATCGAACTGCTCGGCCTCCTCTCCCACTCCATCTAGCAGTTCTTCGTGTGGTAAATAAAACTTCCTTTTTACGGCCCCTTTGATCCTATAGATTCATCACTTTCTACCACAAGCAGTTTCTGTTCACACAAGTTGGATCTATTTAACACTGCATCTCATAATATGCCTAGTATGTTCACTTGTACTTATTCGTGGATTCATACAAATCTGGAACCAACTCTCTATCTATGAGTGAAAGTCTTCGCACTATGAGGTCAATGTCTTCTAAACTGATTTATCTTCAAAATCTTCTGAGAATGCATATGACCTCTTCCCCTTCCCTCGCACCTTAATGCTATCACAGGTACATGTCCGTGGGAGAATCCCTTGGTTCTCATAGTCTGCATTCATTTGCAGAATTCTTACAGCATCATATAAATTCTCCCGAAGCCAGTTCCTGTTTGACCAGCAAGCGGAAGCCTTTGAAACCTTTGAACGTATTGAAGCCATTTAGTTTGAAGTTCATCGCTACAGAGAAATCAACAAGGAAGGGTGGCAGACAGCGTCGAGGGGGAACATCAAAAGATCTGCCTGATGACCTCTCAGAGCTATACAAGACAGATCCAGAAGAGGATTACAATTAATGCAAGACACGAATCCAATGGATTCGAAGATACCGGGCCGAGAAATGGTTCAAGTACAAATTTTTGACCCAGGAATATGCTGAGAAGAATTCCATCAAGCGTCCATGGGGAGACATCCTATACAGAAATCTTCAACCCAGGTCCAGAGATGAAGCCATTGAACAAGGCTTCTATCCCTACATGGTCCGTGGACCACAGCCTGTGGATGCAGACCCATCGTCATTGCTATGGTGTCGTGACGACAATCTGTTCAAGCGCAACTTCCAGTTTGCCAAGAATTCGGCTAAACAAAACAAGAAGTCATTGGGACTAGACTTCAACCCTGGTCCTTCTGCTCCCCGTGCCGATGGCACCCGCCAAGCTGAACCCAATCTTGTTGGGCCCTTATACAACCTGGAAGGTCTCATCACTCATATCATGGTTCAAGGGACAGCCATGGATGAGCCTACAGATGACGTTGAATCTGATGAAGCGCCTGCTCCGCCAAAGCCAACGAAGCTGAAGAAGCCTAAAGCTTCAAAGTCTGCCTCAGCACCAAAAATCTTACGGGCGAAGCCACTGGCTACTGCACCTCCTGAAGACAGTGTGCAGTCTGAAGATCTATCACACATCTCCAAGAAGACTGAGATGAGAAAGAGTACTGATCAGGCACTGACTGCTGCTGATATTCTATGCAATGACGCCATTGATCTGTCCAGCGATGAAGATCTTGTAAATGACGCTCTTGAGCAACTGATCAAGAGCAAGGAAGAAGCAGAGATCTTCAATGATTTGCCTCTCTTTGATGTGGCAATCCTCCATAACTTCATTGATGAGTGGTTTGACACGCCCAACCTCAGCTTTGAAGATCTGCAACTTCCAATTGGCCTCAGTGTCGCCCTCCATGGCGCCATTGCTTCTGAGCTATCTCTAGCTCAGCGCATCATTGAACTAAAGCAAAAGATCGACTATGAGAAAGATCAGTTCAAGAAGCACATGGCCAAGCTCAGCGTGCAAGATGTGAAAAACTTCAAGATTATGCTGCACGAGCTCAAGGAAGCCTTTCTCAACAAGCGTGAAGAAGCTCAAGGTTCTCGTGAGTGCATGAAGAGCCTGGCTGACAAGTGTGTGCAAGCCTACAATGAGGCTAAGAAGCGCAAGGCTCTTGGTCGTCCTGGCATCGACCCAAGAATGGATGCAAAGAAGAAGAAGCCCTCAACTGGCCAATCTGCACCTTCAAGGTAGGAAGAACCTCGCATAGTCTTCCCAAGTAGCATGACTGGCTCGAAGCCAAAGGTCAGGTCAACCGCTTCAGAACTGAAGAAGACGAGGACTGCCGAGGCTGAAGCCAGAAAAAGGAAAAATCCTGAAGCTTCTGATGTCGCTCCCTCTAAGAAGAAGCGCAAAACCAAGAAGGATCGGGCTGCTCCCACAGAGCCCTTAGTTGTTGAACCTATCTCAATGGTTCTCCCTGCATCTGAACACCACGAGCGCCAACTGATTGTTCATGAGCCTGCTTCCACAGAGGCTCCTGAAGCTAAAGACATTCCAGCAGTTGACCCCACCGCTGCTGAAGACATTGGTCGCCATGACAATGTTGAAGATGATGAAGTCCTTCCTCAGATCGAGCACCAACTGGTATCATCGCCTGTGCTTACGCACAGCGAACTCATCAGCATTGGTCGTCCTCTGACGCCAACTGCTCAGGATGCATTGTGGGCTGATCACCCATAGAGACAAGACACTCCAAGCTCTCCCCAAGCAACCCCATCAGTGCAAGAAGATGATGACTTTGAGGCCCATCCAACTCCATCTCCACAGGCGTCGCCAGCGCTACGCAGGCTTCGCAAAGGACCAAGGTCTCAAGTCCCTCTTCCGAGCATTCCAGAAGGAGAAGTGCACCACCAATCTGTTGCACGTCAAGTGTTTCCAGATGCCACTCCTACTGTGACTGTCTCTGAGTCTGAAGCCAAAGGTGCTGAAGACAATCCGGCTGCATCAGCCGATGACAAACAAGAAGAAGATCGTGTCCCTACACCCCCAAACTCTGAAGAAGCTATTCCTGAAGTGAACATGTCTGTGCCCGACCCTCCAGCTCATCAAGTGGAGGTTGAGAATCTTGAGGCTGCCACCACCAACACAAGTGAAGCCAATGACGTAGTCATGGCTGAAGCAAATGTGGAGCCTGCACCAACCAATGTGCCAGAGGCCAATGAAGCCAATGATGCACCTGCAACAGATGTGCAGCCTGACGCCTTTGTTGATGCCACTACTCCTGTTCCGCCACCAAGGCCACACACTATCGAGCAAGCTTTCAATGATGGCCAACTTATCAATGTCAAATGGCCTATTCTGACTCCTTCGCCTGCTGCTGGTCCTCAGTTTGACTATCACGTTGAGCACAAGCCTCAGGTTCAGAAGCCAATGCCAAGGTTGCCCAGGTTTCTAGGTACTGCATCTGCACCCGGATCTTTTAATATCAGTGGCTTCAAGGCACACAACACCTTCTTTGATAGCGCCAAGAACCCCTACACCAAGGCAAGAATATCTTCTGATCGGTTCTGGAGCTATCAGCAGCGCAGTTATTACTCATGCATTCTGTACAATCAAGGCCGCATTTTCCCACATATGCGTCTTGACACTAAAGCCATAACTGGACTGCCCTGTTTGGAAGAAGCTCTGGATTGCTTCAGAGAGTCTGGCTTGCTGCAGTTCGTCACTGATAAGGAGCACTGGAATGAAGAATTGCTGCTCCAATTCTATGCCACTCTTCATATCCGTGGCTACAACAGGGATCCGAAGACTTGGGTCCTCGAGTGGATGACAGGCAATGTTCATCATGAAGCCAAAGCCTTTGATATCATTGAGCTTACTGGCCTTCCCACTCCAGGAGATCTGTATGACCCTGGTTGTCAGCTTCACAGTGCTGCTATGGAAAGCATCTTCCACAAGCCTGAGCCCAATATGAGTCAGATGCTTAGCATGATGATGCCTTTGCCTCCAGATGTTGAATATCCTAAGGAATTCTTTGTTGAAGACCTGGAGTATCTGCCACGCACTATCTATCACATCATAAGGCGAACTGTCTGGCCCATCAAAGGACATTCTCCACATGCCAAGCTAGAAGGCGCAATGAAGACGTTGGTCTTTCATATTCTTCATGGAAAAAGCTTCAATGCATAAGACTTCTTTATTCGCCAACTTACTGCATCAGGATCTGATCTCTTTGGCTTGAAGTTTTACGCTCCATGGATTATGCAGCTGATCAAACTACACTCAGTTGTCACCTATCAGCCCTCTGCTCACAATCATCGGATCTTTCTACCTGACATCGGCATGTCAGTTGAAGCCATCTATCCAGAGCCTACCAAGGAGCCCCTTAATCTTCAAAATGCTGAGAATCAAAGCTTCTCTCAAAACATTGAAGGAGTTCAAGCAGTCACTCGTGTTTATCCTCTGGCTGGTACTACACGTGCACCTCATCGTGCCCTCACTGAACCCACTGAAAGCACCATTGCCCAATGGCCCAAGAAGCGATCTCGTGTTCTCAATGACCGAGAACTTCTGGTTTCCCTTCATCAGAAACAGGATAAGCATCATGACTGGCTAAAGCGCCAAATGCAAAGCCTCTTGTGAAGGAAATATGCCCTAGAGGCAATAATAAAGTTATTATTTATTTCCTTATATATCATGATAAAAGTTTATTATTCATGCTAGAATTGTATTAACCGGAAACATAATACATGTGTGAATACATAGACAAAAAGAGTGTCACTAGTATGCCTCTACTTGACTAGCTCATTAATCAAAGATGGTTATGTTTCCTAACCATGAACAAGGAGTTGTTATTTGATTAATGGGATCAGATCATTAGGTGAATGATCTGATTGGCATGACCCATTCCATTAGCTTAGCACCCGATCGTTTAGTATGTTGCTATTGCTTTATTCATGACTTATACATGTTCCTATGACTATGAGATTATGCAACTCCCGTTTGCCAGAGGAACACTTTGTGTGCTACCAAACGTCACAACGTAACTGGGTGATTATAAAGGAGCTCTACAGGTGTCTCCAAAGGTACATGTTGGGTTGGCGTATTTCGAGATTAGGATTTGTCACTCCGATTGTCGCAGAGGTATCTCTGGGCCCTCTCGGTAATGCACATCACATAATCCTTGCAAGCATTGCAACTAATGAGTTAGTTGTGAGATGATGTATTACGAAACGAGTAAAGAGACTTGCCGGTAACGAGATTGAACTAGGTATGGGATACCGACGATCGAATCTCGGGCAAGTAACATACCGATGATAAAGAGAACAACGTATGTTGTTATGCGGTCTGACCGATAAAAGATCTTCGTAGAATATGTAGGAGCCAATATGAGCATCCAGGTTCCGCTATTGGTTATTGATCGGAGACGTGTCTCAGTCATGTCTACATTGTTCTCGAACCCGTAGGGTCCGCACGCTTAAGGTTTCGATGACAGTTATATTATGAGTTTATGAGTTTTGATGTACCAAAGTTAGTTCGGAGTCCCGGATGTGATCACGGACATGACGAGGAGTCTCGAAATGGTCGAGACATAAAGATTGATATATTGGACGGCTATATTCGGACACCGGAAGTGTTCCGGGTGATTTCGGAGAAAACCGGAGAGCCGGAGGGTTACCGGAACCCCCCCGGGAG